>NW_026944933.1:24329-112771 GCF_034702125.1 Engraulis encrasicolus
CTTTGATAAAGCTCATATATTATAGACCTCATATATAGAGATAAAATGTTAATACTTCTTATTCGTATTGTATTGGTATTGGTTGTAATTAAATAATAAATATAATTCGATTTGTATTGGTTCCTATTAAGCTCAAACTGGAAACAGGATGTTAGAATGCGTGAAAATGCAGGAAATTACATATAAGAAATACAACATTTTCTGGGGGAAAACACCCAGACCCCCTGCCAAAATGAACTGTCCCATATTTAATTCATAGACGGTTGGCAATGAATGAGTGAAGTCAAGGAATTTTTGCATAGGACTATCAGTATTGCATTGCTTTCTACATATTCAACACACTTAAAACGTGATAGTACTGAACACTAATCCTCTGCTTTACGTTTTTTTTTTTTTTTTTTTTGCGATGATGTTACTAATGCGGCCCGCTTGAGGTCCACATGGGTTGTATGCGGCCCCCGGACCAAAATGAGTTTGACACCCCTGATCTTGAGTCTCGACAATGTGATCTCCCAGATTAAAAATATCTTGAGACCCAATTTCTGCCTTCACCACCCATTCAAGTAGCGACTCGGAACATTGACGGGCAGCGGATGACACATTGCAGACTCGTCTAATGCACTGCTGAGCACATCTAACTACTTTTACTATACCCGCACTGGGAATCAACAGGCCACCATTGTTACGAAGGGCAAGAAGGTGGTAATTGTCCCCAAGTGTTGAAGGCAGGGCTGTGCTTATCAAACTACTGCAGCAAACCTCACACTTAAGCTTTCTCTGGACACATTTTACAACAAATCCTGCAATGTATACAAGTGCATTTTCGGTAAGGGCCCCAAAACGTGTTGGTAAATAGGTGTGGTCTAAGACAAGCCCTGCAGTTTGATCATAAGGAGAGGGAACAATGTGCTCATCGCCGTTGGTATCAGCTGGCACAGATGACGCTTTTTTAGTTCTTGTGCTGCTCTACCTTTTGAGTGGCAATAGGCTTTTGGGCACCCCTCCTGCCAACAAGCAAACTGGTCTTTGTGTGCCATTAATGCCTTGCCCACAGGTTCCCCAGCCTTGGTCACGTCTTGCAGCTTGACGAATTTGTCCACAACCTGGGAGACAGCAGTGTGTAGCCACGTCCTCCTGACTTGAATGTCTTCGGGGATGAGAGACGTGGAATCGTCTGTCAAGGCAAACAGAAAAGTTTACTAAGTCAAATTTAAGTCCCCATTTGTGTTACAGTGATCCAGTCATTAAATTATAATTTCAGTATGAAATAAATTGTATTATTCAGCAACAATGTAATGCATTAAGTCCAATACACATTTAAGAAATATTCATATTTATGACAATAATCCACTTTGTCTTTGGAGTAATAGTGCATTCATGTGGTCTCGTTTTTATCTTAAATACCAAATGCTGACATGGGAAGTACACATGAACGCCACCGCTTCTGGTATTTTCCACTGGACAACTCGCAGATTTTTTGTGACACACGAGTTGACGAGATGATGATTAACAACATTTTCAAGATGGTGTCAAGTAATGCGATACAATGTAAGGGTAAACCGTGTTTGCTACTAAATCTATCTTTTTTTTACCGGAACAAGTGGCTATTTTTTGTGTCTACACATAGTTTGTGTCATTAACAATTAAAATATAATGCGTTACAACTCCGTGTCATATGTTGTTATGGGTTGTTTACCCATCCAGACGCTATTGCTAACTAGCGAACTGTAACGGTTGGCTACAGTTCCATATTTAGATGTATTTGTTTTTATTTTATGTATTTCCATGATATTGTGCAATTCTGTTCATTGGCAAATTGGTTTCTTCTTGATATCCTTTGTGATATAAACTGTCAGGGGGAGCTAGAATGCTTTTGGAGGGGTTGGCAGCCAGAACCGGCGAGACTTTTAAGAACTTATCTAGTGCTATAACGGCGAACAAATAACCAGTGTAGCTCATATTATTCACTCACCTCAGTCAAGGCTGGTGTTTGGAATGGCGGTTAAAAATGTAAGGGTTGCATAGGCCTATTGCTATCTAGCTGTTATGTATCTTTTTTACTCTTGATGAACAGATGAGGTGTGTTACAAATAGTTACAAAATAGTTATTTACTACCAAGTTGTCGCTACGTGGGCGGCGTTACATTGACTCGACAGCAACTGTCATTTAACGCTCGCTATCATGAATGACCATTGAGATAAATATTTACGACTACTGTCACTGTGAATGACATAGGCTTACAGTTCGCGTGCCTGATAATGCACATTGTCATAGGACATTAAGAGTTTATCACTTAACACCACACCACAGTCAATGAGCTGTTACTGAATGTACGAAATGTAATGAATGTGGATAACAACTCCTCGACCGGGAAGGCACCAACGAAGTTCCAGTTTTTCAAGGAGATGGGGGAACTTCTGGGGGGGAATCACGACATAGATTTCCCCGTCGTGGGCACTGCGAGCGGAGTGGTGATCAGACGGCCAGAAGCCATTAAACCCACGAAGCAACCCCTCTCCCAAATGGTGTAAGACGAGCCCTCCCCTCCCCAGTTCTGAGGGAACACCAACCTCACATCCACCCAGTACCCGTAAAAGGAAGCGTGGTGGGGAGGAAGGCATGTCAGAGGTAATTAAGACCTTCAAGGAGTGTGAGGTGGCAGCACAATGTCGCCACGACGAAGTTATGGTACAAATAAGAGCAACCAATGACTTGTTTCGTCAAATGCTGCACACTTGGAAATGATTGAATGTGTAGATAAATACTTACATCAGTTGAACGTTGCGCCATCTTCGTTGTGTATTGATGTGGCATGTGGCGCACCACAACGTTGAAAGCCGACAGGTGCTGGCAAATCATGCGGCTTCCAAGAACGATGAACTCCCGGCGTTGATGTTGCTGTATGTCCTCTCCAGGCAGTGACGCTCCGACATCATAGTATGCGAGGAGATCATCTGCCGGCTTTGCAGTTGGAAGGTGATGGAGTGGTATGAGGTCTTGGACTGCTATGTGATGTGTCCAGTGAATGCTTTTATTGCTGTGTTGGCTGGATTGGTGATGAGTGGAAACAGAATTCCAGGTTGTACATTACAATGGTGAATGTTGGTGGGACATTGCTGGTTTCTTCTATGGGCAACGGCTCCACATCAGAGTTGTCTGTTTCCACCTCCTCTGCTAGAAAGCACATTGAAACAAAATCAGCACGTAAACACAAAATCCTGCATTGACACGTGAAGTTCAACAGTGAGCATATTTTTGCATTTTGATTTTCTCACCTGTCAAGCTTAGATCCTCCATGCTCCTGAAAACACCATGAAGATCGTCTCCTCCCTCCTCGACCTCCACAGCAGTCATGGATCTCTCTAACCGTTGCTTAGAGGTCCCTACTTCAGAACCGCATGCAGTGTTGCCAGATGTGTCTGACCAAATCCCGCACAAAAGGTTCTCAAAAACCGTCAAAATGCGCTAAATTCCGCCCAAATCTAACAAATTACATTGACTTCTATGGGCCCAAAACGGCTTAAAAAACCGCCTAATGACCAATTTTTCCCGTTTTTGCCCGCCGACACTCATCCCAAGTAGCCCAATTGGGCGGGCACCCGCCCAATCTGGCAACACTGACCGCATGTGGCAGCCAACTCCCTTTGCTTCACGATGGCATTTTGGTGCGTTGTGGAGATGGACATTTTTGAGAGCCGGTTGAACACTGACTTTTTGGCCACCCCGTATAGCAAAATGCAATTAATGTCATGTGCAAATGCAGACAGTGGTAGTTTTCTGCCTCTAAGTGCTATTGAAGCAGCCACACAAGCTGTGAGAGGACACCCATTAGTGGGAGGAAGGGAGTGTTGTGTTCCAGCTCAGCTTCCATTTTCTCTAAGGAAAAGCAGCGTAAATCTTCTGAAGAGGACTTGTATAGGATGAAATCCCGCTTTCCGCACACTGCCAAACATTCATTGTTGATTGCGGCTATTATGCTATTCTTCACCTCCTCTGACAGCTCCTTGTGTTTCGAGATGTTCTTCGCAGCCGCTTTCCACTTTTTCCGCTGTAGGAGACTCACAACGGACACATCCTCAGAGCCCAATACAGTTGACAAGGTTTTGGACGGGTAGGTGGTAATGATCTCTAACACATAGTTTATGTTCATATTATTATTTTATACATATTATGAATATACCTATAGAAATGAGGCCGGATCTAGCTAAATAAATTTAGGTAGACTTTGCCAGGCTGTGTGTAGCAGTGGCTACCAAACTTTTCCTCTCTTCCTAAGAATAGTTTCCACTGTCTGGCAAATGATCATTTGTCACACTTGGGCACTACTAACCTTAATATTTTATCACATCAGAGGTGTGGGGTTTCAGACCTGAGGTTGATGGCATTGGGTTGTGGATCGTCTAAAGACATTTCTCACTTCGGTGTTGACATTTGCATCGTTTGAGTTGTTATTTATGGCGGTTGATATTGTGTTTATTACCGCTGGGGAACCTAAAATGTTCCTAAAAGGCTGATTGCCTCTTCCGCTGACGTTCTGCTCCTGTCCATGTTGATGTCCCTGTTTGCTCTGGTTTGCTGCAAGTTCAGTAGTTCACACGCCAACCAATTTCCTGCATTTTAAATTGGGTCACTCCCGTTAAACAATATCGGTGTAAAAGACAGGGCCGTAACAACTGGCGACTACAGATGTTAAAAGCAATGATGATTGGCCGTAAGTAAGTTAAATGTCACTTAATTTGGGGCGTATTCATTCAGGCCAGGATTGAGACTTTCGATTTGGCCAATCGAAATCTGTGTTTATCTGGAGTCACCAGTTGATACAGGGAACCTATATAGTCTGTTACACCGGCGTCAAGTGGTGTTACTTATTATCACCCAGTGAGCAGACAGAACGTCTTCTGATTGGCTGAGCAGGTGTCCTTTATTCACCGGTAGCAGGACACCTATGATGTCATGCGGGCGTCCAAGTTACTTCTTTTCTAACTTTCTGGCGAAGTGCCGTTACTAGTTCTATCGCATCTGGTTGTCTAGTCAAGACCGCGTAGTTAGTTCTATCGCATCTGGTTGTCTAGACAAGACCCCGTTACTAATTCTATCGCATCTGGTTGTCAAGTCAAAAACCCAGTCGTCAATTCTATTGCATTTGGTTGTCAAGTCACCCCAACATTCTGTGCGCGTCTTTACATGTCTCCGATAGAGGCGCGTCTCACTAGATTAGGAAGTGGTGTCCATAGCAACGTACCAAGCGCAGTGGTGAATCTACCTTCTCACGAAGCCTTAGATCAACATATTAATAAATTAATACTTAAATGCTGGTAACCGGGTGATAAGCGGAATAGCGGCCTTCGAGGTGTCCCGATATCAAGGGGAAATGGACTTGGCGAAGCGAACAAGAACGCTCCGCCTCGTCCATTATTTCCCTTGATATCGGGACACCTCGTCGTCCGCTATTCCATACGTATCAAATGCGCGTGTGATATAGGATATGACAGTTGGAAATCAGTTACTGTAACAAGCAGTCATGTGTCACGTCAGAGTGAGGTGGTCGCTACAAACAATTTCTGGTTGTGTTGTGTTTTTATTTGGAGTAAACCCACACCAATGAGAGAAATCCATACGAGTTTTGCCCAATTACAAACTAATGGTGCATTCCAGTCCCAAATAATCCTAGTAGGAGATCGCACTTATCCTACCTCCTACTACCAAAAACGCTCTGGAACGCCAGTCGAAGTGGGAGCTCCAACTAGTGAAATCGGAGTGACTAGCACTACTCCCACATCAAGAAATTGAAGTTGGACAATAATGGCGGCGCCCAGCAACTCTCCGTTTGTAACGGGTAAAATGACACGGATTGAGCGAAAATCTCCAGTTTTCTCTGTGCATGGTTGTTTTATACAGAGTAATTATATATAATCATTATGAATGTAATTTTGTCAACAAGAATGGTGTCCGAAACGGATTCAATCGTTATATTCGTAGCTTAGCAATCAATGACAGGAGCTGAATAATGTATCAATGATTCACTTAATCACCTACTTTCATTCATCTAGGCCATTAATAAATAGTACAGTTGTAGATGGTATTAACAGGATGTACCATTACAGTTTTTCTAAACATACATAATAAAAAAAATGGAAACACTTTACTTGACGTGTTACTGCATAACACATTCATAACAGCTGTTATAACGTCTACACGAAGCATTCATGATTGTTTAATAACACATTCATCCCAAACCTTTCATGAACGTACCGTACAGAATGGCAGCAACCGCAAACGACGACCATACTCATTTGGATCCACCGCGCCTTTCTGCATTGCATCTGGGTCAATGATTTCGACAGCATCAAGGTGTAGAAGACCCATTTTGATTTATAATGTAAGCTTTGCATACCAATACCTTACTTCAGTATGAAGAAGGAACCAATTCCAACTTTTTTGCGGCCTTCTCCCCACACATGATGCCAGTTACTTTTTTAGCAAGTGGGAAACATAGCTTCGAGCAGATTGTGTGTGGCTCACCTGACCTAGCTACGAGAAGGCTAGCCTCGTAGGAAGCTTTCTGTGCGTCGGTTGAGGGTGTACAGGAACGAACGATGGACTTTGACTGCTTCAGCTCGTCACATTTTCTTCGAAAAAAGTCCACCGGCTTGTCTTTTAATTATGGATGTTTCATGTGTAGATGTCGTTTCAGATGGGCTGGTTTTATACTGTCGTTGCTCAGTATTTCACAACACACTACACACTGCGGCTTGGGGTGGTCCTCGGCTCCGCTCCAAAAGAACCCCAACTCCAGATATGTCCTTGTAGCTTTGCGGCATTTACTGTCTGAAGTAGTTCTATCCGCAGCCTTGAGGTGCTCGGTGGTTCTGCATCCTCCTTGTTCGACTCAACCATCTCCGCGTCCCCGTCCACCTTTCTTTTCCCTCCACTCANCCACGCTTTTAAACTCATTTGATACATTAGGCCTTGTATCTTTAGCTTTCGCACTGCTGCTTGCACCAACTATTGAACTAACTGAGGTGATGATTCTACAATATTGATCCCATGATTCCGTGCAGGCTGTATGTGCCTACGAGAGTAGCCTACGTTTGCAACAAATATATATTTTTTAAATGTAGAATTTTAATCATATCAAGCTATATATATTCATTGTAATTTTTCGATTTTTTTTTCCCCTTGTAAATGAAAATGTGAAAAAAAGTGGACAAACCAAAACCACCAATCCACCATCCACCTGCGTACCACCAGTTTGTGCCCTAAGTGGTTACAAGAGGTCCATGGTAGTGGATAGCCTCCGAGGTCCACGACCGCACAGGTTGTGCTCCTGCTTTCGAGATCAGACAGACCCACACGCGCAAGTGCCAGACACAGATCACACAGCAGTCCTTTTCACCACCTTGTGAAATGTTTAGACAATTTAATCTCGCTTGAAATTAGTGAAATCGTAAGACATCCGTTGGACTCCTTTGCACGCAACAAGTTTTGAAATTATTTGTTAACGGTCATTTTTTGCAGTTAGGCGATGCAAACAGTCCCTCCGCGCTCCCCCAAGCATCATTTGCCACTCCGAGCTCAGTTTGAAAACTGCACTGTAGCTGATGTCCCTGTCAAGTCAGTGTCTGATTGGCCAAACCCCGTTTTTCGCTTGCGATATTCGCCGTCAAAACAGACAGATTTGGGGGTTTTTCTCTTTTCTGCGGATTTTCGCTTTCCGGTGTGCAGAGTAATTAGAATACATGAGTTTAATTTTGCGAATTTCACTGCGAATATTCGTGCGGAAATTACGCTTGGTGTGGACAGTCCTTAACACTGGCTGAGGCAGAATACGCCTCATGGTTTAAACAGCACACATTGTAAATGTCCACTCTCTGACCAGGGTGGCACGTCATCGACCTGTCTGCAGCTGTGTTGTAATTTGACTTCAGGGACTTAAAAAAGGTCCGATCCAGGGGCTGCATCTTGTAGCTGCAGTGTGTGTGTGTGTGTGTGGGGGGGGGGGGGCTCGTTCTCCCTCGCAAAAAGTACTGCCTCCAAGTTCTTGTGGGAGTGGAGGATGTGGAGGATGTGAGGCCTCTGGGGGGTGCATCCAACCGTGGTTTGTAAGTGCTTGATCCATTCAATGAACACAGTGCTGTCCATCCACCCTGAGTCGTCCACGCTACCAACTGACCCAGGAGGAGCCCCAACCATGAGCCGGTCATTCATTCGCTTTCTTGGGAAGATGAAGAGTGGGAGAACGAACTGCCCAGCGGCATTCATTGCACATTCTGCCGTGACTGTAAATCCCCTCTCCCCACTTGTCACTAGTCCCACTTGCCTCTTCCCTTTAGTGCTGATTATTTTGTGTTTTTTGTACATTTTGAACCCCCACCTCGTTCATGTTCCACACATAGGTGGGCCCAACACTCTGTCCCAGCTTCTGTAGCTGCTCTTCGTATATGGAGAAGAAGAGGTCCACTTTCGGCCTATTAAATCCTACCATGTGTGAAAAGCTCACACCCTCCGGTTGTCTGATGGACAAGGTTCCCTGTCGTTTTAGAAACCCACCAAGCCAATCTTTCCCTGCAATCTTCTGTTCATGATTAAAAGGTATGCTTGAGGCACAACTTTTCGGCTAAGTCAAAAGCCAGCCTTCGGACATCGCCGGCCCTCAGACCAAACAAGTCCCTCTCCATTGCTTGGATGTGTCCCGTCAGCTAGACTTCAAAGGAGGCTGGGAAAACACTTTTGCGGCCCAATCTCTTCACACCCGGCTCTAATACATTTTTGTCCCTGTGCCGCCTTAGGGTCTTTGGGGAGATTCCAAACTGATGGGCTGCAGCTTTTAGAGCACCTCCATCTTTGATGGCCTTGAGGGCATTTTGTAGGGCAAAATGTAAGTTCCACCTCCACCTCCCAGTCTGAGTCTCCCTCATCTTCCTGCTCCTCATCCTTCGGCTCCTCATCCTCCTCGTCCTGCTCATCCTCATTGCCTTCCGCATTCACCCCCTCCTCCTCGTTCTCCACCTCCTCTCCCTCTTTCTCCTCCATTTTCCCTACCATCTATGTGAGTATTAGTTGTCTGACTTCATCAACCTCAGCCGGTGTTGGGCAGGCCGGGTAGAACTTTTCATTGGTCGTAAGATCATGGCACATTACGGATGCCATCTTGCGGCCAGCTTGCCTGTTGGAACTTTTCACCGCCTAAGAAGATATAACATATGCACACATCTTGCGGCCAGCTTGCCTGTTGGAACTTTTCACCGCCTAAAGCCGGGCATACACTGTGCGATATTTTCACTCGTGGGTCTTAAGCTTCTGCTCACACTGCACGATGGAATTTCACTGTTTAAACGTTCTCAGCTCATGACTCACGTCCTCACACTACACGAGCCGACAGTCGGATGCGAGCGAAATGCTTCCACCGTACGACGCGACAGGCATGTTTCCCCGGTCTGCAGAGGAGGGAACATGCGCACCTGAGGTGGAGATGAAGTCGCGCTCAACAGCGAATCGCACGGCCCTATTAATTTGTGCATGTGAAGTGTCAAATCGGGTCGTAGCACTGCTTTAACTGTGCGATTTACGCACGAGCCACGACCAGAATTTCAAACCGTTTTGATTTTCTTGCGACCCTGCGATTGCACGATTGTGAGGCGAAATCGCTTGTCGTTACCCCATGTACACTGCACGATGCGAGACTCACGATTGACCTGCGATTGAGCAAGAAATCGGCCCGACTCCCAAAAAGTTGTGCGAGTGCCAAATCGGGGCAAAAGGCGCACAGTGTATGCGCAGCTTCTTGCATGCATCTTGCGGCCATCTTGCCTGTTTGAACTTTTCACCAGAGACAGTCTGTATACGAGACGGATCACTCAAAAAACCTTCCATAGGAATGCACGAGAGCATTTGGCTACGCGAACATGCCGTTTGCCGGCGTCACTCCTACCGGTCCGGTAACGAGAGCCAATTGCTTGCTAAGCTGCGCTGTCACTTATCCAATCATCTCGACGCCTCGAATCAAGTGCAAACGTAAACCTTTACGACTGCTCGTACCTAATCGGTTTGTTTGCTGGCGGCAATGGGGTTTGTTTGCCGTCCGTGGACACTTGAAGTCATTGTGATTTGGGCAGAGAGCGCAAATCGACCATTAATCACCTTTCTGCGCCCATCCAAAATGCAGGTGCAGGACAAAGGGACAGATAATCACGGAAACAAAATCGGCCTGTTTTTTCTTATGGTTGAAAACAAATAAGTAAGAAAAAGCAATACGGGAGCAGGTCTGCAAGACATTCAACTTTGATCCGTTTTGCTTTTTCTCTTATAGGCCTATTTTTCACCGTTGGTCATAGCTATTAGGCCTATCAGTTTATAGGCAACAACATGATATCACAATTCAAAACACCAATTTTGAGGTAGGCTAATTCATTAATTTACTCAATAGCCTATTTTTTATGAGCAGGGACGACCATTGTGCTTACTGCTTAGGCTATCAGAAAATAAATCCAGTGTTCTTTTCTGTACAATGACCGAAGAATGGATGCCCGTTTCACAGTCGGCCGGAAGAGGTGAAGTTGACGCAACTTGCTCCCACCGGCCGCAAAACGGAACGTTGTCGTGGAATGTTGCGCATGCGCAGTTCAAAAATAGCATAGAGGAAAACGCTGTTTTAAGTGTTTCTTTCATGTATGCGGTCATTCTAAGACTGCCATTAGAACCAGTTTTTCATTGTGATTCCAACCATATGAGTTGTGTATCGCTGTGTTGTCCCATTGTCACACACATTATTTCCCCCATTCATTCTTATATACCCCATCACTGACTAATCTCAAATAGTCAGTTTGAGGCGTAGCCAAGATGGCCGCCGAGTGATGGGACTTATGGGAACAGAGTTTTGTTTTCACCGCCTAAGTAGATGTAGCTAAAATTCGATTCCATTGTTTTCAATAGAACCATGCACACTGGCACCGATTTCCGCGGACATTCGTGGATGTCGAACAGTAATTAGAGACAAGTTCTATTTTTGTTGGCGCAGCCCTTTGTTTATCCACGCTCTGCTGTGATGAAATTAATCTTTATGTTGGCATAGGGCATGCATATGAACCTAACCTAGTGACCTAGTAGGCCTACTATATAGGCTTTAGTCCTCTAGACCTTTATTATAGGCTACTTTATTTAGCTCGGCCTTATTGTGTTTATTTTTTAATACTAACTAAATAGGCCTACTAGGCTACTATGGTGGCAATAGACCAACGCAGGCTTCGGCGTTTTCATGTGACCTTGGCTATAGCCTAGGCCTAGCTTAAATATGAAACCAATAGACCAGCAGTAGGCAAAGACAGGGCGTATCCAAATATTTATCGGAATGCCGAATGCACGCACGGACAATTTAAATTTAGACCGTTGTTTTAAGATTAATTATTAGTCAACTTTTGCACGGCTTTCAGATATCGAGATAGACTACGGTCGGCATGGTCGACGAAAAACTCATTCTTGAAGTTCAGCCTATGAAGGCGATTAGCCTACCTTCCGTTTTACTTACGGGCGATACTGCCAGCGGGGGTGCCGAAAAATTGTGCAAAATGATCCCTCACTTCGTACGCAGCTCTGCTCCCCCTGTTGCCACCAATTACAGTTGCTAGCACAGAGGTCATCTGACATGGGTTGTCCATCTCAACGCGGCTCTCGGTCACGGCTGACCGTGTGAGGAAATTATGGAGGATTCATGCAGCCATCACAACCTTGTCCACCTTTTCTGGTTCCAGAATCATCCTCTCCAGCAAAACCCTTCAGCGAGCTGTCAGGACGCCAAAGGTGCTCTCCACCATATTGCGCGCTCTTGACAGCCTATAGTTAAATACTTTTTTTCTGGGGAAAGACTCTGGCCAGGGTATGGGCGCATAAGATTAGTCTTTAAGGGTAATGCAGCATCTGCTAGAAATACATAAGGCAGTTTGCCAAGAGCTTCAGCGCCAGGGATGACCTCTGGTGCTGGAATGTGTAGGGAGTTATTCTGCAACCCCTCCCCTAGGGCCGAGTTGGCGAAGACTCCGCCGTCACTGCATCTCCCATAGTCCCCTATTTGCACGTTCAAAAACGTGTAGTCTACATCAACTAGGGCCATAAGTACGACTGAAAAGGACCTCTTATAATTAAAAAAACATGCTGCCCGAATTATCTGGAGTGAACACATGGACGTGCTTCCCATCCAGTGCCCCAATGCAATGCGGGAAATTTCTCTGCTGCATGAATCTTCTAGCTGGCACTCTCCACGCGTGTTCATTTGCAGTCGGCATGTGTACTTCTTTTAGCCAACCCACAATGGCATCGCAGGTTTGCATCACGGCTTTGGACACTGTCCGTTCCCCCAACCGGTAGCTGGAAGCCAGGCTGCTGAAAGATTTGCCTGTTGCCAGATATTGAAAAAAGTATTTTATGTTTTCTTCTGTGTAGGAAGCGAATGCAAGCTGACGTGGACGCAACTACGCGATGCGTTCCAAAAACGGAAAAAGCGACAGCATCTGCCAAGTGGATCTGGAGCAGTTTCCCAAAAAGAATGGAAGTACGCGGAGATCGTGTCGTTTTTAACACCTTACCTCGTCTGCAGAAGGTCCGTATAGCCTACTAGGCCTATTTTAGTTTAATTGTGTTATTCTGTCCCATAACGTTTAAAATGATAAGGTGTGTAGCCTAATTAATATTGTGACATGGGGCTACGGCTATCGAGCAGATAACATAACCTTTTCTATCTATTTTCTTTCTTTTTTAGTACCATGAACGAAATTATTGATGAGCGCAGCGGAAACATGAACATCGAGACATTAAATGCCATCCAGACTGTCAAATATGCCCTGCAGTCCAGGGGGCAGACGGGGGTGGAAATGTTCAAGCGCAGCGATGTTAAGTTTGGAGAGGTTGATCATGTCATGTGCCGCAACATCAGCAATGCTGCAGCCACATAAAGCAAAGCTAAGAAGGAGAGACAGCTGCAGCATCGAGGAGATGCGCGTAGCGCCCAGCAGGCCAAGAAGGAGGCTGCTGAAAGAGAAAAGCAGGCAAGGCTGAGGCATGTGACCATGCAGAGGAAAAGGGCCTTGGAGACTCTGGCGACTCAGGCAAAAAAGAAGAAGAAAACTTAACTTAATTTATGTGTATATATAGTGTCTGACTGTCAGACAACACAAGCACCACTGTGTCTGAGTGTGCATGTATATAGTTTGTGTATGTCATCGGTGTTGTGTTATTGTGTTTTTTCTCTTGGAATTATTGTTCACTTCTAAATAAAACATGGACAGCACAAGATGCATGCATTTGATGTGTTTGTGTGTGTGTATTTGGCGCCTGCAGATCACTGAAAAGCAGTGAGTAAACAACCCTTATTATTTGGTTGTACATAGGGTGACCATTTTTCAATGTTGCTTAATTTTGGTTATTTTTATTACTATTAGCAGTGATAAAAGAGGAATGTAAGTGTACTGGGAAAATCTTGCTATTGTTTATTATACCTTAAAACCTGATGGAGTTGAACAAATGGGATTTGGCATTCCTCACCCCAAACGTTCATTAGAATGCAGGAAATCACATCTTTTATTTTTTTTTCTTCCTGGGGAAGAGCCCCCAGACGCCCATGTAACATTTCGCAACGCGTTTGCTCTTCTCACCTTTTTCACCCCTGACCCATTTTCATGCCTGAGCAGCACAAGAGCCTTCACGAAGGCCAAAATGTGTTTTTTTTTGTCCCGCCCTCTTCAAATCAAACCGTGATTGGTCAATTTCCCCATCACGCTCCAAACCAAAACACATAGCCAGAGCCAGCTTGGCCTTCGTGAAGTCCTGACCAATTAATGAGCCAGTTAATCTTGCTTCGATAGAGATAGAAAATTCTGTTTGGATAGTATGGCTCAGTACAGTAACCCTTTCATTGCTGATGTGAATTTGACAGTAAACTTAACTTTGGAACATGGATTAGTGAAAATGACTGTAGTAATGAATGTATTGTATTAAATTAAATGAGAGTGAGGAGTTTTTATGTATTCATATATTATTTAATATATTTTTTTCTTCTGAAATGTTAAGGCCTTCTCTGAAGGTGTAGAAGGCCCTGAGGGTTCCCCACTGGTAGAGATGTGTTCAAGGCAGTGACGTGGTTTAAGCAGAGACTTTCTATTGGGCTAAGAAATGTTTGGTTCAAACTTCGGCACAGCCCTCAACCAGTAGCAAGCCGAGGGAGGCGGGTTAACCAGGCCATGGAAACAAAGTTCGTCCTGTATGGAAACGCAATTCGTTATAGTCCAGGACTCCGTTTCTCGATTCTTGTCGTTGCTAACCGTCTTAAGTCGGTCTTGAGTTGGTCGTAAGTTGCTCTTGAGTTGCTCTTGAGTTGATCTTAAGTTGGTCTTCAGTTGGTCTTTAGACGCAAGACCGACCGAAGTCGCGATCAACCTTTGGACGTACGTACGTACGCTCTCAGACACGAGGAAGTCTTCGGAAATGCTTGGAGTGTCTCGCCTCAGCTCGGCTGCATTGGTCGCAATCAAAGTAGTGACGGCGTCATGATTCACGTGGCTGTCAGATACAATAATTACAACGCTATCAAAGTCCACAAATCTTTGTCAACACAACCGTGCCCTCAAAACCATCCCTCTTCGACAGCAGAAACCAAATAATGCATTACATGTCACAATGTATGGAACGCTAAATGAGCCACGCTTAATTAAATAAATATGCCAACAAATAATTAATTAAATGTGTCATTAATTTATTTAAAGTAGAAAAGTATTTAAAGAACTCCTTTCACCATTTAAGTAATTATTGAATTATATTCATTTAATTATTTCATGGCCCGTGTGTTACAGCACATTATGAAATAAAGTATCTGTCAAACTCACCCATCAAAGTCTGTGGGCGTATCCTAAAATCTGATTGGTTGCGCTGCCTATCAAGTCAAAACAGATCGAGCGTAGAGCTGATCATAGGAAAGATTTTGTCGGATGTTCCGGTAACGTGAATCGCCCAGATCGGTGAGGTAAAAGGTGACCCGCCAGCATTCATTCACCGCGTTCAACATTTCAACTGGTAAGTCCATTTTTATAAAAATGTGTAAATTTACACATGGTTAATGTTTTGACCTAGGTTAAGCAAGTTCAATTTGAACGGAATGGCTAACCTTAGCAAGCAGCTGTCTACCAGCTAGCTTACTGTGTGCTCAGATAGTGGTTGTGCTACTGTTGAGATATAATGGGCTATGGCAGATAGTATATTCATCTGTTTTTTGTTGTTTCACTAAAAGCCCATGATGTGATATGTTGTTGAGCAAGGATGAGACGTGTGCATTTGACGTGCAAGTGGATAGTGTAATGAGTGCCCCAGCCCAGCCATCCTTGAAAAATCTGTGCATGCATTTAAATTAACCGAGATGTAGAACTAATAGCTAGTTGCTTCGTCGAAACAATCTGACTTCGCTGTAGTAGCGATGTGTGTGAACATACTAGGGCCTAATAGCTTGGGTAACATTAGACAACATTGTAGCACATAGCCTACTTTGTAACGTATACGTCTATTCCAGGCAACTGATTACTGCCCGTGTCTGTTTCGCTAGCTGCTACTGCTGCCATTGGTTTTCTTGACCAAAGGATTTTTTTCTTTTTACAGTGAAGATGGGACTGGGACGGATGAACTGATGGCAAAGCCGAGCACCTACCAAAGAAGTGACTGCACGAGAATGCCCCACAGACCACGGCAGAATACTGACAGGAACAGCAACAAAACCAACTTCAGATGCATCATGTTACTTTGACGCTTCTGACATACCATGGCCACAAAGTACAAAAGTAGTAACTTCTATTACATGTGACATGGGGTCGGCCCTATGCTCCCACATCCCATTAGTCCAGTCGTGATCCCCATAGGCCCCTATACTGAACCCAGAAATGTTGAGTACCCTAAAGTTTTATTGCAGAAATGTCATCTATAGGTCAAATGAAGGGGATTTAGCTTGGTTGCCCGAAGTTGCACTTTGGGCAATTTGCATAATTAGCATAAATATATTGTTAACCCTTTCATGCAGACACCATGAAAAAAATGTGCAAGATTTTTTATATATTGATTTTCTCACTCATAATGGAGCTAATATGAAGAATCTTTTGGAATTTTTCAAAAATCTCTTTTGATGTGGAAGTTATTTTACTGTCCACATATGTGGACACTGCGCATCAAAGGAGTGAAAAGTTATATAGGCCTATACTGTATTTCAAGTTCAAATTAAGCTGTTTTATTCATTTTTATGGTGTTTTATGCTATATAACAACACAATATAACACTTTAATACCATATATCACTGTAATTAACCAACAACAAAAACATATATATAAAAATAGCATTGTTTATATAGGCGGTCATAGAAAAATATGTGGGAAATTCTTATTGCATGCAAGAAGACAGCCAATGCTGGTGAACAAAAAGCTCAGTTTGATTCAGCATGTACTCTAGCTCAATCTTACATCATTTATGTTGTCCCTGTATAAAAGGTAATGTGAAATTTGCCTCCAGACACATGCGTTCTGTAGTCATTCATCAGCATTTTCAAGTATTTTCTGTAAAAAAATAGTGTTAAATAGACCCCCTATTATAAATGTAAGTTAATTTACTTACTTTCCATGTTACCTTGTGTCATATTACAACATTATATGACACTTATGCATTATACATTACACTATTTAAGGAACAAAGATGAAACAAAGAGGAAAAAAAACCTGTCAATTTAGCAATATTTACATACACAGCTATGGCAAGATTTGTGGGGAAACCTTGTTGCATGTGGAAAAAACCTTAAATTCTGATGAAGACACATCTGTATTTGATTCAGCATGGATTCTAGCTCAATCCTACATCATTTATGTTGTCCCTATATGAAAGGTAATATGAAATTTGCCTCCAGACACATGCATTCTGTAGTCATTCATCAGCATTTTCAAGTATTTTCTGTAAAAAATAGTGTTAAATAGACCCCCTATTATAAATGTAAGTTAATTTACTTACTTTCCATGTTACCTTGTGTCATATTACAACATTATATGACACTTATGCATTATACATTACACTATTTAAGGAACAAAGATGAAACAAAGAGAAAAAAAACTGTCAATTTAGCAATATTTACATACACAGCTATGGCAAGATTTGTGGGGAAACCTTGTTGTATGTGGAAAAAAACTTAAATTCTGATGAAGACACATCTGTATTTGATTCAGCATGGATTCTAGCTCAATCCTACATCATTTATGTTGTCCCTATATGAAAGGTAATATGAAATTTGCCTCCAGACACATGCGTTTTGTAGTCATTCATCAGCATGTTCAAGTATTTTCTGTGAAAAAATAGTGTTAAATAGACCTCCTATTATAAATGCAAGTTATTTTACTTACTTTCCATGTTACTATATGTAATATTACAACATTATATGACACTTACACATTATATATTACAGTATTTAACGAACAAAGATGAAAAAAGAGAAAAAAAACTGTCAATTTAGCAATATTTACATACACAGCTATGGCAAGATTTGTGGGGAAACCTTGTTGCATGTGGAAAAAAACTTCAATTCTGATGAAGACAGATCTGTATTTGATTCAGCATGTATTCTAGCTCATTCCTACATCATTTGTGTCATTTTGTGGTGAAAGAAACCCGAAATATGCCTATAGACACGTGCGTGAAACACTAATTTTAGGTAGTTTTTCTTGAATTTATTAAATTAAAAGTGTTAAAATGTGTTAAATATGTTAAAAATAATTTATTTTCACACTATAATCATTATAAATGCTCATAACATTAAGTATTTGCCCAAAATGAGCAGAATATTCTCACGGTAATCATAAATAATATGTTTATCATTAGACTCCCTTGATGCGCAACGTCCACATACGTGGACAGTAGCTTTATATTGTATAAAAACCTACCTTTATTGTAAATTTGGATTTTAACAACATAGACTTCTCAAGTGAACTGTACTAAACATCATAATATTTTTTAAAACCTGAAATTGCCCTTTGGTGTGGTTGATTTTCAGATATAAACATGCTTGTTATGGTCATAATTCACATCGGTGGATTTCTTAGATTGATGATTTCATCAAACACTTAATATTTTGTGCAAAAAGTTATAACTGCTGTTAAAGTATTGTAATGAACCTCATGGTACTTCCCATATACAATTTGGAAAAAAATAACCACTATTTACCTATCTAAAGTGGGGTTAGAATTACTGTCCACGTATGTGGACACCGTGCATGAAAGGGTTAAGGTAAGACTATATAGGTGAATAGGCATAAAAACTTAAATCATAGATATCACCTTGAAACTTTCTCAGTTGATTACTGATGATAAGAGAAGAAAAAAATGTATTGGATGTTTTTTGTATTTTGATGTTAAGATATGCAAATGAGGGCATACATCATCAAGTATGCACTAATTTGCATACACATGAAATCAGCTTTGCATGGTAAAACCAGACTCAACATTATTTTTCTGTGGATGAAATATGTATATTTCAGGGTTGAGTTAGTGAAAACCTTTTCAAGACCCTGGTCAAGAGACAGTTTTGACATGTACCGTAGATGGATGAATTAGGTGTTTCATGCTAAACAGCTGTAGCCTGCATGTAGGCCTACATATACAGTGAACAAATTCAAAAGAGCTACGTATACAAACATCATACAATAGTATCAATTAATCATTTATCAATTAATTGTGATGACACAAATCAATAATTTGCATCCCTCACCACACCATTTAAAAAGTGTTGGGGGGACCGTATCTTAACCATTCATAGTTCAGAATATGGAGACGTACTGTACTGTACTGTACTGTACTGTACTATACTGTACTCTACTGTACTGTACTGTACTGTACTCTACTGTACTATACTCTACTGCACTGTACTGTACTCTACTGAACTGCACTCTACTGAAGTGTACTCTACTCTACTGTAACATACTGTACTCTACTGTACTGTGCTGCACTGTACTGTATGCTACTGTACTATTGTACAAATACATAGGACTGAAACATGTAGAGTATTCTGAGGTCAAGTACAATATGATGCAAAAAAATGTGGTGGGAATGAGTAATGTTACTGTTACCACTATAAATCTTGAAGATTAAAAAGGTCCTGTGGCATTTTGATGGGGGGGGGGGGCATGGTTGGCTATCCTTCCTCCTGGACTATGTGTGTGCCTTGCATATCAAGAAAATGAGTAATGGTTCACCTTTATAGTATATGCCATATGAGAATTGTTGCTTTATATTGATATTTCTCCTATAGTAAAGGGTGGCAAAGACCTATGGTTCATGTTGTCCATGAACGGTCAGTTTTGAAGTAGCAATTGAGGTACTCAATGATCACTGAGGTAACGGTAATACAACACAAGTATACTACTAGGTGAGGACTTGTTTGCAAATTCTGAAAAAAGAAATACATTTACCTCTGTCTACTTACTGAACACCTACTTAGAAATAATTTTCTTTATTTCATCTCAACTGAAAATATACATTGAGTAATTTATAATGCCATTCTTAAAAATGACTGAAATGCACTCACTACTGTATATGCACAATACTAAGTGTGAAGATGTAGAATTTGGTGATGTTATGGGTTATTCACACACATGGAGAGGCCTTGTCCCTGACTCTATCTCATGCAAATAAAAATATTTATGTTATGGAAATTAGAAGATGGAGAAGCTGCTACCTTGGACACCTTGTTGCACTGACAGCTCCCCATTCAGTATGCTGCTGAGTGAGCATTCGCAGCAGTCTATTCTCACCTTAGTTTTAGTGTGGGAAATACTCATTTTAATACAGGCGAAGTATGAATCTTCTCAACTTGTTCACAATGTTACATTTGCTGTTAAGCATGTAAGCACAGACTCACTCATATGACATGTTAGAAAGTTTTTTTCAGAGGGCTCCTAGGCTAGAATTACAGCATATACCCTAAAGAAACACCATGCAAAGTCTGGTGCTTTTGTCACTTCCGTAACGGTAAAACCCTTAACAGACTCCACTATAATCTATCCATGTCAAAACATCTTCTTGACCAGGTTCCTCAGAGGGTTTTCACCAATTCAACCCTGAAATATACAAATTTTACCCACAGAAAAATGATTTTCAGTCTGGTTTTACCATGAAAAGCTGATTTCGTGTGTATGCAAATTAGTGCATAATTAATGATGCATGCCCTCATTTGCATATCTAAACATCAAAATACAAAAAACATCCAATACATTTTTTTCTTCTCTTATCATCAGTAATCAACTGAGAAAGTTTCAAGGTGATATCTATGATTTAAGTTTTCAAGCCTATTCACCAGTAGTAGTCCTTACCTTAACAATATATTTATGCTAATTACGCAAATTGCCCAAAGTGCAACTTTGGGCAACCAAGCTAAATCCCCTTCATTTGACCTATAGATGACATTTCTGCAATAAAACTTTAGGGTACTCAACATTTCTGGGTTCATGAAATCACGACTAGACTATATAGCTTCCACAGGGGTTATCTTGCATTATATTGTTATTGTGTACTGACGTGGGTTTAAGCATGATTCCACCCTGGTTGTGGTTAAGTTAAGTCCATCTCTAGGATTATGAGTAGAGCATGGTTAGAGGTCATTACATTGTGGTTTAGAGGTAGGTATGGCTGGTGTTAACTGACTGTTAGGGACGATTTCAATAGGGAAAGGTTTTTGGGTGGAACAGTACCATTGCCCTGCGGGACAATGCAGTCTATTTTTTTCCCCCTTTTTGTTTTTGTTTTCAGTGTTTGTGATGTGGGACGGGCTGTGGGAACATAGACACACTCCCTCCCTTTTGTAGACACTGTTACTCAAAATTGTTACACATAATAACTTGACCCTTCCCTCTCATTCCAGTCTCGCATCAAAAACATCACCAAATCTGCCTTTTTCTATCTCAAGAACATCTCCAGATTCCGGCCCTCACTCTCCGACTCTGTGACCGAAACACTTATCCATCCTTGAAAGGCGCTATATAAAACCAAGTTGTTTTTATTATTGTACTATAACAATATATGTCTCAATTGTTTAACAGTTGACCAATAATGATTATCTAACCCTTACAGTGACAGTTAAGGGTTTATCGAAGTGAAAATACTGTAGGCCCCTAGGCCCTACAGGGGCAAATTATTATCAGCAGTTGTAGCATACCAGCTATATTGTATTGATGGTATTCATAGAACCTACTAGGGCTGCAACTAACGATAAATTTAATAGTCGACTAATCCAGTGTTTCTCAGCCTTTTTTTTAGGCGAGGCACCCTTCCAATTCATGAAAAATTTCAAGGCACCCCAAACCAACAAGCCGTAACATGGCATCGCATCCGATACCACACAAGCTTAGAAAAGTAACACATTTGGTCACACGACCTACGTTTGAAGTTGCAGCTAAATGGGGTGACCTAAATTTACTTTATTGTGCGTAAATGGCAGATGAAAGATTCCACTGACTAGCATTAACTTATCAATTTAGACAAATATATCTTATATTACATAATTCATTTATCAGCCACTTTTCCCCGGCACCCCTGTTGAGAAACACTGGACTAATCGATATATCTAGTCACGATTAGTCACAAAAAAAAGAGACTTTCTCCAACCTTTGACAAACCTTCCTGGCCTCTTGCACAGGGATGAAAAAATTCTTTCAGTACACATTGATCTTTAAATCTGGATAGTAGCTTATTTACTCCAAGATACAACGTCCAAATTTGCTTTAGATGGTGTCAAGCATGTGTGGTGGTAAACAAGTGAGTTTTACAAAAAAGGTGTATCCTCTCATAAGCCAAGCATGGTAGTGGGACTGACATGGTTTGGGGATGCATGAATGCTGTCAACATTGGCAATCTGAAATACACCTAAAAGAAACATACATGTCAACATGCACTGTGACTACTGAAGCAGATCATGATATTCTCCATAGGATTGCATTCAAATCTCACACCAATCTATTTAAGCCAGATGCAGACTCAAAATTTAAAAGTTCAATGCAAAGAAAGGTTGAAACGCACACTGATGACCTCCCTTGTCATCCCTTTTCATTTCGAGACGATTCGAGCCAACATAGCCCCTTCTCTACCGGATTTTAATCTGGGGTGTACTCGCTTTTGTGAGTACATGTTCAAACATTAATGGCTGTATTTTGTTTTTTTCTGAGTGAACAAGAAATTTAAGCAGTTAAATATGTTGTTAAAAGGTCACTAATCATTGTGTCAAAGTTACATTTCTGTAATGCTTTCCTATGAAAAGATATACTCAAAAATCTGCAAAACTGTGAGGGGTGTATTCACTTTCGTGATATACTGTATACGCTGCATTCAGGTTATTCAGATTTGAGGGTTTTTTAAATTAAAAATGTGGGTATGTTAGAGCTGAATGAACACATTGTAATGGATAACGTGTGTGGTGAGTTGTATAGTAAGTGAGTGCGTCTGTGCTTGACTGATTGTATAGTTAGTTTTTTTTTTTTTTTGCAATGATACAAGCATGTCATGTTCTGTCTTCGTGTATAATAAAAGTGTAGTACTAGATTACAATGATGATACAGGCCTTGTTTATCTGCGGTTTTCTTGACAGATTTCATTGGACTGGCTCTCTGATCCAGGTGCTGTGGGCAGTCAGGCTTTGTTGATTATCTGCATAAATAATACACATAAAGTCAGATGATCCATGATCAGTGCAAGCTTGCAATGTCAGCTAAATTGATACTGTGCCATTTGTGGAAATAAGCTCATATTACGCCTCCCCTTGAGTTAAATTATCGAGGTTTACCTTCCTCCTGTAATTTCAATCGTTTTCAGAGTATGGACTACCTCCATGCTCCATGCTAGTGATAAACATTGAATCCTATGAGACCAGCTGGCGGCTAGAGAAAGGTAAAACTCAATCATTTAACTCACAGGGAGGTGGGATATGAGCTTATTTCCAAAAATAGCACAGTAGTAGTAGTAGTAGTAGTAGTAGTAGTAGTAGTAGTAGTAGTAGTAGCCTTATGTCCCAGTATTGGCAATTGTTTTGCAGTGGGTGGTACACTTCTCACACCCACACACACAAAACATTTAACAGATAAAGATTTTTTTTTTTAAAAGGTGGAGGGTTAAGATAATCTAAGTAATCTAAAAGAAAGCTCTACAGAATAAATCTAAACAGTATCACTTCAACACTTGATTAGTCAAATAAGGTTTGATTGTACCACATTAAGATGGTAAGTGGGTTACTTTTTACCATTTCCATACATGGATGCAATATACTGTATAATACCACAACGCAGATGATGTCCAGAAAGATCCCGGTTGGGCGAAGGTCCAACTCGGTCATGGCACCAATGTGACAGACATTGTCTTGTGTAGGGCTAGTCTGTATGGATCAGTAGGCCGGTTTGGTCTCAGTATCCCCTTTTTATTTCTGAAAATACAGTGTGATGCAGATGTGGGAATTACAGCAGATCTTACAACAGATTACTTCTATTCATCTTCCACAATGTTCTGATTAAAACCAGTGTGTGTGAGTGAGACAGTGAAGAACGCACTTTATAGTATACGCATGACAGACATAAACACATTAAGTACATAAAACAATAGGCTAAGTGAGGCTACTCTACATGAGGTTACATTGTGGAATACTATGACATTGATAGGCCTACTGCCCTACAAAGACAAAATGCAACATTTTTAATCCGTACTTAACATGCCAAATCAGTTTAATTTATTTAACTGCATTACGTGACAATACAGGATTCATATTCAAGAGAGCGAAAATAGTCTCGGACCGCTCATGAACATAACTGGACAGATCTAGTCCCAGAATGTTCTGAAGTTGAACTAGTAAGCCAAGCACTGGGAGGTACTCTACCAGTACTCTTGATATTCATACCATTTGCTAGTGACCAAGCTATCCACCTTGAATTCGCAAACTAATCACTTCATACTTGCTTGTTTTCTATGATGTGATAAGTAACTGGTAATTTGTTGTGTAGTGATGCCTGCTAATGCTATTTTTCTAGCACTAGCACCCTCCTAGAAGAGTAAGTTATCGCTAGTTGACGTCTCGATCCCATTCAAAAACTGGAGCGTCCGCCAACATTGTTATTGAACAACGTTGGTAATGTTTCTTAGCATACCATCTACTTTGTTTTGCCAACAAATGACTCGTTGTCTGCGGTCACTCTGACTGTGCTACTTATGACAATAATGCAACTAGCATTACCACGGTGAAAATGAGACCACGTAGCCGGCTATTTCCAACGTTTTGTCAGGTTACACAACGGCAAATGCCTTTCAAAATTGTCTACATTACCTGTGAGAAAGTGTGTCAAACAACTAACACGATGATGGAGGAGATTTGGTTCCCGGATCCCCTGGATAGGCCGCGAGGAAGCCAAGAAGAACTTGGAGGCAGCTGTCATCCTCAACGTATCTCGACAACATGCATCCACTCCTTTTAAAACTTCATGGCCAACAAGCTAATTTTACGAATACATTTCCCTAAAGATAAAACTCTAAGCCTTTCACTTGAAATGTTGACAGTACTACAGTCCCAATCACTCACAACCCTTTTTGGTCATATTTCGAATAGAATCAGCTTTCCTCCTTGATCCATTCATGTCATGTAGGAGGTGTTATGCTTCAGACCAAAGCAGTCGATAACACCAGATTGGCACTAGTCCCGCCCGTTTGCGTCAGTGGTTCCGCCCACTGACTTTGATGGGTGAGATTGACAGATTAATTTAATTAATGGTGTGCTGAAACACACGTAACATGAAATAATTAAATAAATGAATTGAATTGCGAAATAAATATTTAACATTACATTATATAAATTGCCATTTAATTCATAAATTATATATTTAATGCCAATTTTAATTATTTAATTCTACTTTAAATTAATTAGTGACACATTCAATTAATTATTTGTTGGTGTATTTATTTAATTAAGCGTGGCTCATTTAGCGTTCCATAACAATGTCTTATATTTTATTCCGGTTTTGCTAAATCAATTTACGATAAGTCTTCAGTAACTTCTCTCAGAAACCGGTGGTTGGTGGATGAGTGGTTGTCATGCCTTGCCGGAGGGTAATAGCAATGATTCTAGACCCGAAGGGATAAATGTATGCATGGACTTTTAAATCTCTAACATCCATAATATTCTCCTCTGAGTCCGCTGGAGTTCTAATTCAACACAATATGTTGTCGCAGTGGGAAACAAATACCCACACGCGCACAACGTGGTCGGATTGCGCACACATTGTGAACATTTCTACTATGTCATTGTTGTCTATAGACTACGCTACGACTACCCATCGCAACCCTGGGGAAAAAATGCAGCTTAATGAAATAATGGGAGGATAGCCTACTCTGAAAGGCATGCGAGATCACATTGGGATCATTTTACTTTGCACATTTAGCCTACTTTACGCGGCCACCTGGTTACTCTGCGGGAGGCAGAGGGTTGAGAATATGGACACACACACACACGCGCGCGCACACACACACACACTTGTCGCGCTGTCTTTGGGTCTCTGTTGTGGGTCAAATATATGTCTAACCGTTGTTACCCATATCTCTAACTTGAAGTGACTCAATGCGCTTGCTGGAGAAAGCTCAGTCTTACTGTAGTTGATCAGATGTAGGCTATTTTTTTAAGCTTAAACTCTGTAAACCCCAAGGGATGCCTTCGGGCTGGCCTCTGACACTGCCAACACCCGAACGCATGTAGAAGAACTCTAAGTGCGAGACAACAGCGAGGTCCTTCCCCACGCAGAGTGGACAGTTCAATGATGTTTGAAATGATAACTGAAAGGAATCGATCATTCTAAAATATATATTTGGTTGTTTATGTCGTCTTCCTGCCTGCACGCCCTTACGCGCAAAATAGGCTACAAGAAAAATAATTGCCATTATGACCTTTACGCGTAAAGATGTGCAGGAAGGGATGATGCACGGAGGGTCCGTCAAACACAGTACACATGACATCTCCATGAAAGTCGTTAAATACTTGTTAACGAAATCCATCCCCAACAACCAAATGTCGGTCTACATATCACTGTAGCATAATCACTCCAAATAACTACACAGAAATGGCCGGTGAAAGCGTGATGGCATGTATACTATCCTAATTCTCACTTGCTGGTGGTAACATATCCATTTCGGCTGAATTTTAAATTAAGCGCAGGTGCCTTATCTGCACAACAGTATATCCAGTATATCGACTTCCACTCATATATCTCACTCACTCACTGTGTGTGTGTGTGTGTGTGCACGCGCATCCAGGCTGGCGCGCGCGCAATTCGGGCATATTCGCAACTCTCTGCCTCCTCTCCCTCGTGCGCAGTGACAGTGGACCGTGTGGCTGACGCCATTGCGAAGTTATTTGGCGCGATTTTATTGTGCAGTGATATGTACAGCGACATTTGGTTATTGGGGGCATGATTGTCTTCACAGGTATTTAACGAATTTCATACAGATTTCATGTGTAGCCTACTGTGTTTGACACACCTTTCAATCTTCCTGCACATCTTCAGGCACAATGCTCTTAATGGCAATTATTTTTCTTGTGGCCTACGTTGGACGTAAGGACTTGCTGGCAGGAAGACGGCATACACAACCAACTATATTTAAAATTGTCTAATCATTGGACATTTTGTGTGGTAAAACGCTTGTGCACTTGGTGGCAGTAATCAATCACTGTCACTTGAACTCTGCCTGAACCTGCCCCAAGAAGCTGAAATGTCAGGAGCAAGACCAACTTAAGAACAACTTAAGACCAAGCCGGAAGACTGTCTTACGAGCGACTTAAGACCTTGGTTACAACGTTGGTCTTAAAGGGGTATGCCACTATTTTGGGGCTTAATACAGTTAAAATCGTTGGCTGGGGTTTATAAATGTGGTAAAGTGTCTTATTTTTCATGTAAGCCGTTGTCTTGCTTTAAGACAAGTTAAAAGAGGGAATATGTCGCTAAGCTAGTGAAAGTCAATGTATCCGTGTAGCATTGTATGCTACACGGATACATTGACTTTCACTAGCTTAGCGACATATTCCCTCTTTTAACCTGTCTTAAAGCAAGACAACGCTTAACATGAAAAATAAGACACTTTACCACCTTTATAAACCCTGGCCAACGATTTTAACTGTATTAAGCCCCAAAATAGTGGCATACCCCTTTAAGAACGAACAAAATGGCTAACGTCGTTAGCAAAAGCACTGTCGAGAAACGACCCCCTGGTCAGACCAGAATCGCGGTACGTGATCTGAGGTCTATGAAAATCAGGCAACTTCTGCCCTACACCCAGCCTGATCGTTCATCCAGTGTCATTTAAGTCCCGTGCAATCTGTACACTATCTGGGTAACAGAAGCCCTGTTACCCTTGGCTCGGCTCTCCCGCGCTGGCACATCCTGTCAATTCAGGTGCGGCTATCTAACTAAATTTCTAACTACACTAACTACATTTCTAATTAAGCTATATACAGGGTCTTATTTGATAGCATATGGGAGACTATACATACTAACAACTAAAGTGAGTATAGTAAAGAGTTAGTAAACTACAACTACAGTTATTGTACCACAAGCCGACACTGAACCCCATGCTGAGTCTCACAGCAGTGATGTCACCAGTGTGCCCTGGTTGTGCTATAACATCACTCTAATACAGAATGTAAACAAAATTGTTTTTACGACATTGTATTCCAACAGTGATGGCAAGGTTAGTATGTAGGGTTGTGCCGATAGACGATGTCATCGTCCATCGGCGATGGACAGCTGGCATCACGATGGACAGCCAACATCGTGATGCCAAGGAATCCTCTACCTTTGTATTTTTGAAGCCGCTGCTATTGCCATCATTACGGTGCTTGGCATTGAAATAAACTGAAACATTACCGTAAAATCCTTAGTAGCAGCGGACTGCGCAGGTAGCAGGACTGAACGGACCGAGGTTGTCAACACAAGCCTCAAGCAGAGTGAATTTTATAGCTACCGCAATGGAATAAAACAAACTTGTGAACTAAGCCCTACTATTGTTTGCTGCATATGAGTTCAAGTAAGTGTCTGATTGTCTACATTTATTTATGTGACCCAAGTTTCTACAACGGAGAGTCATGAGGCATTGGTTCTCCCTCCGGAGTAGCCTAAAGTGAAAGCAACAAATCGTTCAGCAATTGCGACAGTTTACCATTTCATGTTTAACGGAAATTCGACTCAAAATGTTTAATCTCTCCGCGATGGAGATGTCTTGTGAAGTAGCCACACAAGATTGTAGGCTACACTTCTGATTAGCCCACTGCCAAGAGGGAGCGCAAGCGATTCCATGTCTGCCCGCGTCTTTGTGGCTTCACCGCAATTGTTTCCATTGATGAATTAAAAAGTCTCGCCGTGTGCTTAAGAAACATTCGCGTCGGGTAATTTGCTAACTCTGGCTAAAATCCATTGCAAAACCTCGAGAGGGCACGCGTGGGTTCTCATCTCTTCCATTTGACAAACGTTCTGGGCTTCCCTGCATGGCTAAAGTTATGTATAACACACTCTAGTAGCAGGTAGGCTGCATCGCGAAATTTACTGAAAATAAGTTTCCACGCGGTGGAGTTTGGAAGAGCGGGCTTGAAGCAGCTGATGGTGACACGAGAGACAAGAAGGGCGATGGGGAGGGGTCGCTCGGGGAGAGTCGCTCTCACAGACAGCAGAGCGACCATCTCTGTTGCAGACAGTAGCGCAGCTGGAGGAGGTTTAAACATTTTTTTTGTAAGAATTTAAAAACTATATTTGACTTAGGCCTACTCTTAAAGCAAATATATTAAAATAATAGCTTAGCGAAAGCCAAAAAAACGAAACATATGATCATTTTTAAAAAAATGTAATAAAAAAAATAATCCCCCCCCAACGACGACGATGTCATCGTCCATCGCATCGTCTCACTGTAAACATCGTCAGCTGCCAATTAGGGGAACATCGCCCAAGCCTATTAGTATGCATTATTGAATACCTGCTATCGGACAGCTGTATGTCATAAATGTGCATTTTCAGTCATGTAAGGGCTGCCACTTTGAAAAGTGGTGGCCATTTTGTGATGAAATAATGATACTATGAAATGAATTTGTCCTGGTCAGAATGCATACATTTTAATATTTCCATCACTCAGATATCTTGATTACTTGGCATTCTAAGACGAAAACAGCTTTTTTTCACCTTTTCAAGATGGCCGCCATCTTGTTTTTTCACCTGGATAGCGACCTTTTCTGGGAGAGTAGGCCCTGGAGCACCTGTGTACTTGCATCACCAAGTGAAAGATTCTTATGGAATATTGACTTAACAAACCTCACTAGAGTGACCTAGGGCTAATGAAGGATGTCCTTCAGGAGCTACAAAGCCTGTCACTAAAACTGCAAAAAAGGGAGACCTCAGTTGTTGACAGCTTCCAGTTCGTAGCACAGACGTCAGAAGTCCTTACTGCTCTGAAAGTAAATGGTGGCAAGTCCACACACAAGGCAGAACAGGCAATACAAGCAGACTCCTTTAAAGGTGTCAGCCTCATAGGGGAGGGGGCGGGCAAGATAAGCAAGCCGCAGTTTATTCAGGCTGTTGTAGACCCTCAATGCACGCATGCCTGCAGATGATTTAGTAAAAATGCTGGAGCCTCTTCAGAAGTGTACTTGGCCTGAAAACTGTGCTGACCTAGTCTAATTGGTCGCATATTACCCCTAAAATTTGGACTGTGCGAGGAAGAAAAATATAACGGTCGCACTTGTGCGATTATGTATTTCAACCCTTTCATTCGCATTTTGCTCCTAAAAATAAATATATAATAACAATTAAAATAAAAAAAAACATTCCAATCGACAAGAGTCTACAATGTTCCCTGTTTTTTTTATCATTCCCTTGTCAAATGTGATCGAGCAGGAAGAACGTTGTTCTTGTCATGATGACGCGGTGACGTCTCAACGCATATGGAAAAAAAAGTTCTACACAAGTGTTTCGCTGCTACGGACCGGTCTTGGCTTGCGCTGCGATTAGCTAGCTTGCTAGAAATAGCTTCAATGATCCACTACGAACGGTTAGTGAGGAAAATATGATCACATCTTTCTTTCAACGAAAACCTAAAGAACCAGGAGAGGCAAACAGGAGATATGATGAAGACGGTGAGGATGAGGTGATAGCCACAGGCAGTGGCAGTAGTAGTACGACTACAACTACTAGCTCCACTGCTTCTAAAATCCACAAGTTCCGATCCGAGTGGATGAATATCTTCCCGTGGCTTGTTCATGAAGATGGACAGATGTTTTGCAAATACTGCCGAGGCCAGAAGCAGGCAGGAAATTCGGTATTCGTTACGGGGAATAAACAATTAAAAAAAGATTCCCTCGTGAAACACAACATATCCAAACGGCACATCATCTGCAGGGATGCATTTGTGAACGGAAAGCAACCAGCGGTAGCCGTAGCATTGGAGAAGCAGACTCTCTTGTCAGAAGTGGAAATCAGGCGGCAATTGGCGATCAAGATGAACATAGCCTACTTCGTGGCTAAAGAAGAGGAGCCATTCACGAAGTTTGGCCCACTAATCCTACTCCATAAAAAAACGGCGTGGACGTCAACCCAACATATGATAACCACGTAAGGTAGGTAGAGCTAATGTTTTGATGTTGAGATGAGAATGTGATTGATCATGCGTTAGCAGTTGCGTTAGTGGAATTGACAGTCAGTATAACAATGCAGCCAAAACATTAAATTCTCATACCATTAGACAATGAATGTAGAATTTGAGTGTAAAATGAATTATCTGGAGTGTGTGTGTGTGTGTGTGTGTGCGTGCGTGTGCGCGAGATATAAGCCACTTACAAAATGTGTTTCATTCACACAGATGCGCCGAAATGATTACACAAATTGCTGTTCAGATGAAAGAAAGCCTAGCTGCTAAGCTGATGACAGCAAAGCACCTTGCCGTTATGATCGATGGAGACACCGACATCTCTAACACGGAGTGCGAGATTGTCTATGTGCGCTTGGTGGAGGGTGGGAAGCCAGTCACTCTACTCGTAGGACAGCAGCCCCTTCAGCACTCCCATGTCATTGGTAGGTGGTCAGTCTAGCTATTTAGTGAAGTTTTGTAAATCTAAGATTATTTTTTATGTTTTGTGGTTCATGAGTTTTTGAGTAGTCCTGCTGATAGACAGGCAGACAAACAGCACGACTGAAAACATTACCTCCTTGGCAGATGTAAAAACTTAAATAGATACACCAATACAATCCTATTAAATGTGCATGTGTGGAAAAGCTACCCTTTGTACAGTAGGCTATGTGTCTTTGCGTTATAATAAAATTCCATCAAGAAATTTCACAGTGCTCCTAAATTTGTATCTTTGCTCCTAAATTTGTATCTGTGCTCCTAATTTTTTTCATTTAGTAGCACCAGTGCTCCTAGTGAACGCACAGCCCTGACCTAGTGCTGTATGGGGAGGCAGAGGTCAGCAGATTTGCAAAATTACTTGGGGAGCCAAGCAAGGAGGCTGTGGAAGAGTTCCGTGATTACAAATTGAATAGGAAAAAGGAGGGGGGTACTCTAAAAAGACTAATAATTGCAAAAGAGACATTACATTACATTACATTACATTACATTTCACTTAGCTGACGCTTTCATTTGTTCAAAGCGACTTACAACTATTATTTTTCAGGGTATTGGTTACAGTCCCTGGAGCAATGTGGGGTTAGGTGCCTTGCTCAAGGGCACTTCAGCCATGGATGGAGGTGCAGGTAGAGGTCAGGGGGGATTCGAACCGGCAACCCCTAGATTGAAAGACCAACTCTCTAACCACTAGGCCACGGCTGACCCCCAGACATACCTGGCAACCTCTGCTGAATGCGAGAGAGGCTTTTCTGCACTAAATGACACAGACAGGAAAGCCCGCAACAAGCTCCGGGTTACAAGCTTGGCAGCCCTTTTTGTTGACATTAATGGGCCACCAGTAGAGATGATAGACCTGAGACTATTTGTTGAGTCCTGGGTGAGGGCTGGGCATCGCCTCTCCAACTCATGGGTTCCAGGGAGGAAGGCCAACCAAGGCCTCTGTGGTCCATGTTTTTAAGTTTTTATACCACTGATATTGATTGTTCCAAGATAACATGATTTAGTTTCATAAAATATGTTAAGTGTAATCTTACAAGATTCATGTTTGTTAACGTGGTACATGATTTATTATTTTTGTGTTGTGTTCTTTGCAGATACACCTGTTTGGAATAACCCCCAACTGGTCATTTTTATTATTTTTATTATTTTATTATTGCAGTCAACCTGAATAATCTGAGTGTGGAAATAAATAAAACGAGACATGGTCTGACCACAGCAGTGTGCAAGTGTTTAAATCATTTTGGTGTTCTATGAATTACTTCATCATGATATGCATGCATGCTTTAGGCAAATCCCACTATGCAACTATCATTTTTATGTGGGAAAACTGAGTATTTTAGCCTAATCTAATATTATCTGTTGTTATGTTTACTACTAGTGGTGTAACACATAGCCTACTTAGGCCTACCTGTCATAATAATGTGTAGGCCTACAGCCTACCTAAAAGGGGGTCAGCCCAATGTTCCCACAGCCCATTGGTCCCACATTGCTAAGACTTTTGCGTTTTTTCAAAATTAGGCCCAATGGTCCCACAGCCCATTGGTCCCACATCACTAAGATTTTTTAATTTAATTTTAGGTCCGTTGGTCCCACAGTCCATTGGTCCCACATCACAAACAGTTCAATGGGCTGTGGGACCAAGGGACCCACTAGTTTGACGCCCTCTCTGTACTTCACATGGTAATCAAACATTTCAAACAAGCGATTTAAGGTTAGTGTTAGGTTTAGGGTTAAGGTTAGGGTTAGGTTTAGGTTTAGGTTTAGGTTTAGGGTCGTATGACGTAAGCGGTAAGTACCGAAAGGGCGTCGAACTAGTGAGTCCCGTGGGACCAATGGGCCTAAAAATTCAAATAAAAAAGCAATGTGGGACCAATGGGCTGTGGGAACAATGGACTGTGGGACCAATGGGCCTAAATAATGAAAAAAAAAAGTCTTAGTGACGTGGGACCAATGGGTTGTGGGACCAATGGGCTGTGGGACCAGTGGGCCGTGGGACCAATGGGGCGTGGGAACATAGGTACGCTCCCCCTAAAACAGTAGGCTAAATATATTTATTATTACTAGGCCTACATTATTATCATCAAGTCTGTAATCATTCATCTTTCTGTAAACTGGGATACCTGTAGCCTAACTCTTTTGTCTTGTCGCTGGTACGTTTTCAAATGAAGGGATCTCCAAAACCTTGCTGATCTTTTCAGCGCGCATACCCCATGCCCAAATTGTGTACCAAAAGCGCTATGCGCACATTTACATCAAAGGCGACATCTCCACAGGTCTCACTTTGGAGTCGTGTGGACGCATGTCGCCTGTAAGTTACCACCCTCTGCTTTACAACTGTTGTATTCAGAAGCAGACTACTGCAAAAGCCCTGGTTGTTGGAATGACTGTTTATTGACAGATCCGAGTCGGCACAGTTAGGACACAGATGTTCATTATCATCTCATTTAGACAAATGACGGACCATTGCTGGCTGGGTCTCGCACTCCTCACAGTTTGTGAACAACTTACGACTGGACGTGCTGTTCCCTGGATGATTATGTGGCAATTCGGACGGCTGATATATTATCACAGACCTTGCTAAACACATTGGCTATGTCTCAAATGACGCACTTTTGTCAGTGCACTTACGGACAGTGCACTCTGGTCTTAAGTGCATAGTGTCGGGGGAAAAATTGAGCACTATGCCCTGTGCCCTCGCTGGAAGTGACAGCTGAGCATGGCATTAGCTCGTCAAAACATGAGTTGGCTACTGTTTACAATGCACAGCGTCTGGCGCTTGAATTTCCATGTCCTTCACCTAGGGTGACCAGATTTTTGTAGTCTGAAACCGGGACACTTCGTGCGTGACTGAAGGACAATATTTTGGCGGGCGGGTCTGGGGGTCCTCCCCCAGGAAAATGTGTACTTTTTAGATGCCATTTCCTGCATTCTAATCGATTTTAGAGATACAAGCGCTGGCTGCCATTAATTGTGGCCGGTAAACATGTAATCTTTTCCATATATTTACCCCGATAGACATGGCGTAATGTAGTGGGTGGCCAAAATCGGGACATATTTGTGTCCCGAGAGGGTTTGCTCGGGACCTGGGACACACAACTCCAAACCGGGACGTCTGGTCACCCTACCTTCACCCCAAAGGACTAGCCTGGGCGAATAGCCGACTGATGTGCGGGGCCAAAATCTTTGGGTGGAGTACAAGGATGGCGTCGCCAGGCTACCAAAGGACAACAATCACACATAAAATGCTTTGGTTGGCATGAAAAGGTTGGTGTCCCATCAACATTACTTAGAGAATTAGGAGACAGTTGACCAAAGTCTTCTACTGAACTGAATGCCACGTTTCCTCTGTGTCATTGTCAACATGGCCGCCGTTTAGTGTGTGCAGTGTCCATCATTCAAGCACTGCATTTTTCCGCCATTGTAGGGCTTCATCCTGGCACTTTCAGTGCACTGGCTCAACTGAAATTTTCAGCGTGAGTGCCCTAGGCACTGAAAAACAGTGCCCGAAGTGCACAAGTGCAGCATTTGAGACACAGACATTGTGTCGTTCTTTTGGTAAACTGTTTAGTACAGCAAAGATTTTTTGAAGATCCCGCAGCAAGCTAAGACGGAAATGTCAAAAAGACAACACGTGAGGCGCAGGGCGAATCACGTTAGCAGAAAAGCACCGCCAGCCAATGAAAATACTTCAGTGCTTTAAACCCCCCTTCAGAGAGTCAGGATTGGTTGCTGAAAAGAAAGGAAATGTCCATATTTGGATAACACAGCCTTCTGACCGAAACTCAGTGCTTTAAAACCATACCAGGCATGACAGATGTTGTGTAAAAAGACGAGACGCGGAACGTTGTCAAAGGCAGAATTATTGGTAAATGTAGGCGTAAATGGATGCAAATTAGCACGACATCTCAAATTTGACCAGGGCATGAAAAAAACGACATTTCACCTGCCGTGTCTCGCCATATATATAAGCATGCATATATATAAAGCCTATACAGTGAGTCCAATATGTATTTGATCCCTTGCTGATTTTGCTGGTTTGCCCACTAATAAAGACATGATCAGTCTATAAATGTATGATAATATGTATTCAAACATGGAGAGACAGAATATCAAAAAGAAATTCCAGAAAATAACTTGAAATAATATATTTTAATTTATTTGTATTTAATTTAGGCAAATAAGTATTTGACCCCTCTAGCTAAAGAAGATAAAGTGCTTTGTGGCAAAGCCCTAGTTGTCTAGCACTGAGGTTAGATGCTTCTTTTAGTTAATGACAATGTTTGTGCATATAGTAGAAAATATTTTTGCCCATTTTTCTTTGCACATTATCTCTAAAACATGAATGGTTTGTGGCTGTAGCTTGGCAAATGGGAGGTTCAGTCCTCTCCATAGAATTACTATAGGGTTAATATTTGGAGACTGTCTAGGCCACTTCACGACTTTAATATGCTTCTTAATGAGCCACTCCTTCGTTGCTTTGACTGTATGTTGTGCATCATTGTCATGTTGGGAGATCCAAAAATGGCCCACCCTTCAGTGTAGTGGTGGAGGGAAGGACGTTTGCACTCAGGATTGCACATTACATGTCTCCCTCCATCCATTCATTGACGATGTGAAGTTGTCCTGTGCCTTGGCCAGACAAACACCCTCAAACCATAATGATACCACTTTCATGCATGATGGTGAGGAGGGTGTTCTTGGGATCATAGACAGCAGTACTCTTTCTCAAAACACATTGAATTGTGATAATGCCAAACAGCTTGATTTTGGTTTCATCTGACTACAGCACCTCCTTATCATATCCTTAACCAGTCTGATGTCCGTTGGCAAACCTCAAGTAGGACTGCGCAGGTTCCTGAAGTAGAAGTACCATGTGTGCACTACAGGATTTTAAACCTCTGTGGCATTAAGTGCTACCAGTAGTTTTCTCAGTGATTTTGGTCCTAGTAGCTTTGATATCATTACCTAGTTCATCCTGTACAGCTCTAGGGTGATTTCTTTCTATTCTCATGATTATCAAATCCCTACAAAAGGTCAAATCTTGTATAGAACCCCAGACAGGCTGATGGATAGTCATGTTGTATTCCTCACATTTTGGAAGAAATGCATCAACAGCTGGGTCATTAATACCCAGTCTCTTTCTTGTGGCTTTGCAGCCCATTTAATCTTTGTTCAGGTCTAAAATCGTGTCCCTGATATCATTTGACCACTCTTTGGTCTTTCCCATGCTGGTGAGGTTGGAGTGTGACTGATTCACTCATACTATGGACTGATTCTGCTGATTCCATGTGTCTTTTAGGCATGTTAGTATGTACAGGTGTCTTTAATTCAGATGACAAGTTGATCGGAAGTGCCCATCTGGTCTGTGGGCCCGGAACTGTAATCAGTTGGCAGGGGATCAAATACTTATTTTGCTTGATGAAATGGAAATAAATTAATATATATTCTCATCAGTTAATTTCTGGATTTTCTTTTTGATATTCTGTCTCTCCATATTAGAATACATATTATCATAACATTTATTGACTGATCATGTCTTTGTTAGTAGGCAAACCAACAAAATCAGCAAGGGATCAAATACATATTTGACTCACTGTATATAGAGCTCTTCAGCGTTGACATCAACTTGTATGCGGCGGTTGGCGTTCGGGTTCTATGGCGATTTTTTTACATTGCAACACGCCATAGAGATTCAGGTTTGGCAAAAATATAAGTTGCACGCCAACAACGAACATTAGCGTGTCCCCGCATCCCTTTCTCATTAGTGGAACGGATCGTATCATCATGTTGGTGTATTCACATGTTAAATCATGACGATTTTAATTCAATATTGCTAACCCCTTTCTGATCATTAAAACTTCCGAACTACATGCAGTTGTCTCTTACCTGTTACGTCATCCGTGGTACGCTACATCACGATTCACAACAAGCACTTAGTTAGCTACTCTAACTACGTATCTAGCTACTGACCTTGATAGCCACTACATACACTGTACTTTTTCATATTATATATTACACACACAAACAAAATGGCAATACCTCTTCATGCCATTATGTTATTCTTCGAAAACGAAAAAAGTTCCGGAGTTCCGCTATGTTGCAGGTTGTCTTGCAGGTGCAGTCAGGGCCAGCATGAGAGATAGACTGTACAAGGTGTCGGTAAGTTGATATAGGGTGGCACATCATTGAAGCACTACAGTTCTACAGTGATTTAACAGATACTGAGTAAGGCTACCATGCTTTGAAATAAGAGCAGTTGTTTTTACTCTGTTTAAATGTACACAAATGTAGGCTACCAACAACACTAATAAGCTAGCCAAGAGCCTGAACTGAAAAACAAATGAAAGGAAGACAGAATGAATGAACACTTTTATTATTCAATTTAATTTAATTAATATCAAGAACAATAGAACACAATGTCAAATCAGTGCAAACCTCAACACTGAAATACTTCGTTGTCAAAGATGATGTAATAACATAGTACTGTAGGCTATTACATCTACCAAGAAACAGTCACTGCATTATTCTGATCAACTGTTCATGTAATGGTGTGACCATCTCTATGGTTGGTGAATGTGCTCCAACCACCACGCCGATTAAGTAGCAGTGGTCAGAGTACATCCATAACCCTAGTCATGGTCACATCATTACAGATTCATCAGAATCATGGCATGAGTGTTTACTGGTGGAGCTATGCTTAATTTTTTAATATATTATCATTGACAACCAAGTTTTTAAGTGTTGAGGTTTGCACTGCTTTGAGGTCACCAGGTCAACGTTTGATCTAACAAAGTAATGTGTGCTTTGCTCACATTTAACAGGTTTACATAAACACAAATGGTGAAATTCAATCCACCTGGTGTGAATGCCTCCGGGGAGAGCACAAATGCAGCCATGCAGTAGCCCTCTGCATGGTGGGCCACCACAATGTGGTGTGTGTGGAGTGTGTATGGAAAAGGCCAAAGGTTGCAAATGTAGACCACTCAGCTGAAGTCCTTTTTCCCCGCAAGCCATATGAGTCACTGGCAAGGCAGCCCTGTGAGGAGGACCGTGAATGGCTGAGGCAACGCCTGGCCGGAAAGGGGACGGGCATAGGCTGGCTCCTTGCTCCCGAGCCACAGCCAGAAGCACCGGCACCAGTGCTGGCTTTCTCTGTCCCAGAAGTCATCAGGTAGAGGCTGCACATGGGTGTCGACAGTGTCCTCGACAGTCTGTCTGTGTCTGGTCCACAGCAGGAAGCTGTACAACTGGCAACAGTGGGCCAGCGCACCAATCCTCTCTGGCACAAGCTCCGTGAAGGGAGACTGACGGCAAGCAATTTTGGTGCTGTTCTCCGTGCCAAGCGAGTTACAGCCTCTCTTCTCACCAGAGTCCTGGGCCACAACAGCCTGGATGGGGTTCTATCTGTGGAGTGGGGGTTGAAAAATGAGAAGGAAGCTGTCAAATTGTTTTCTGTCTCCACTGGCCTGAAAGTACAGGACAGTGGGTTGTGGCTGTCACCATCGGGCATCTTGGGGGCATCTCCAGAAAATGAGAAACACCAAAATATGGCATGGACATCTACAGGTTATATTGAAGAGTGAAGTGTAGATCACCAGATCAAAGAAACAAAAACAGCTAACAGCAAAGCGTTGAGGGTATCTGGGAATAATCTGTAATCTAATGGAGTTATGGAAATACAACAAGTTTTTCATGTTATTCTAATCGTTTTGGCCAGGATCAAAACACACACACACAAATGCATTCCAGATTAGAAAAACATAACATTGAAGAAGACATGAAGAACCAGAGAGGGAGACTTACCATTAAAAACATATGCTACATCACACAATAAAGTCCAACAAATAATTGGAGAGGGAGGGCGAGGACGGACGGTGACCCAGTTACCCTGTGTTTGAAAGGTGCCTATGTTTCTGGTATGCAGGCCATCCTACTTTGAATTGAAACTATTTTTTTACCACCCACTTTCACCCCACCAGCGACTACACAGACTGGGACATTGTTATTACTCCTGCTACTTCTACCACATAACAGTGTCAGCATTAGTATGCGAGCATATCATGGTTTCCCCCATGTGCAGCAACTAATAAATGCATTACATTAAAATGCATTCCCGATTACGAAAGCTTAACATTACAACGACACGCACCATATGAAGAACCAGAAGAGGGAATCAATAACATCATACCACAAAGCCCAACACATAAATATGCAATGTAACACCTTGGCATATGTCCTTAGCCTATCGTAACAGCATTGTGCGACGACTGTCGCTGTTTGCAAACACACGAAGTGAACAAAGAACGCGCAACACGCGGGTTGATTTTTCTGTTTGATTTTCCGCGTACCATACGTCAAACAGAAATTGGTGATTTACCACCAATTACAACATATAGTACAACAGCATTGCATGACAACTATCGCCGTTTGCAGACACAAGACAAACATTACGCTAACTCTGAACAACTCAGATTACGCCTATGTCCTGCACCATGCGTAACATCACAACAGCAAGCCCAACAAATACGCATGCATTTAAACATTTAAGCATCCTAGCATATATCCTTATCGTAGTCGCATTGCATGACAAATATACATGAAAAACTGCATTTAAAAGTGGCCTTTGCTATCAAACACAGACACGCGCTGCAGATGGGCGCCCAAAATGGTGTTTGGAATATCGTAACAAAAAACGTGCGGCGTAAAGGACAAAGACATTGTTCCATAGAAAAATAATATACGGTATAACTAGTAAAATATGTCACAAAGGCATACCAGAAACCTGCTAATTATGCCGGAATAAACCGAGCAATGCATAAAAGGACAGGATCGGTCATGCTACCGTGCATTACACCAAACCTGTCCTGCAAATCTGCATAAAACTGTCTATATTAATGTATCCATTTCAATTCTCTGTTACCCTATGCATGCACATAGTTCATACAGTAACCTAACTGATGTGAGGTAAAACAATACATTTTCAAACATTAATAGGCCACGTGCTAGTCCTTTTGCATGAAGTTACTTACCTTAGCTTATGAGCCCACTCTCGCCGCTTTCTTTCATCTGTAGGAAAGCGGTAAAAACTACACGTCTTCCTTGAAGAATCGTGGGAACAACCCGGTGCAAAACACCAAACCATCTTGCTTGTTGATGCAATATGTACAATGCGACGATTCAGATAGCTATTTACAAAATTCAAGTACTGAGATTTATATACCAATCGAAATTGTGAAATATAAGAAAAATATGTACAATATAGGAACACTTAAGAAACGTGAAAGACGATAAAAAAATCTTGGTAACGTGAAAGACGATAAATATTTTGCTAAACGTGAAAGACTATAAAGACTTTTGGTAAAAGTGAAAGACGAGCTCTTGCTAAACGCTGGAAGGATGCTATCAAAAAGCGGATGAGAGGACGATTGAGAGCTCGAGCCCGAATTTATACTTTCCTTTGGTTGCCATGGGTACAACCCTCCGCACGTACATGACGTTAGATACAGGCGCCGCTTCTGTAGTCGCCAAAAGTTTCCGGGTTTAGCATATGGACGCAACATCGTATTTATGTCGAAGTTTGACACAAAATGATCAACCATGTCATACCTACAGTCTATTTTTAACACCCTCGACAGCTTGCGGGGGTTCGCTAAGCGCGTGCTTGCACTCGGAGCTTATTTGAAACTGGCCCCTATTCATTCCCAATGGGAGGCCGGAAGCCGATACGAACCAGGAGGTCCTTAAATGCTAACATGAAAGACTACAGTCTACTACATGCTTCCGCGTTACTGAAGAGCTCTATATGAGACAGGTCTTATTTTGGTCTTCTTCTATGTGGGCTCATGGACATACTGCAGGAGGTTGGGTTGGTCAAATCTGTGTGTTTATTGTCTGGAATGACAGGTGATACACAAACACGGGATACAGGATTAAGACAGGTTACATCGCTACTTCGGTCAACGTCGTGACATCCTCCAGGCGTGTTCTTAATAAATAAAATAAATATAAAGAGTGTGTGTGTGTGTATGCTACAGTAGGCTACTTTATACTGCACATGACATAACCATTAACATTACGTAGCCTACATAAAACAATACACACCGGGGCTACTCTTAAATATGTGGGGTTACACAGAGGGATACAATGACATCGGAGACGCATAACAATAGACAGGGATAACATAAAGTGATCGTATAGTGGTTAAATGGTTGGGGATACATAACGTGACAGGAATCTCAATAGCGAATGGGATACAGACATAACAGTGAATAGGATACAGTGACCAGCTTTTAGTTATACAAAAGATACATGAACAAATTAACGATATCGTTAATGAATACAGGGATCAGTGGATGCCGCGAGACAGTTCTATCAGCTAATGTCTGCTCACGAGAGAGTAGCTCATAACTGACTCGCTAGCATCCTGAATTAGCTTAACTAGCTTGAAGCTGATAAAACCGAAGCTTCATAACAATTACATAACATAAATAAAAGACACAATGGTACAACCGATACAAACAATGAAATTACCTGGAATGACAGGTGGTACACAAACACGGGATACAGGATTAAGACAGGTTACACGGCTACTTCGGTCAACGTCTGGAAGTGGAGTCAATGTTAAAAACGGCATCAAACTGCTATTCGTATGTAATAAAAAGGTGCTGAACATATCTGTTTTCTATCAGACCTGTATCACATGAAAATACAGGATTAATACTTATATCTGAGATTTTATATCTTTAAAGGGACACTGTGTGAGATTTTTAGTTGTTTATTTCCAGAATTCATGCTTCCCATTCACTAATGTTACCTTTTTCATGAATACTTACCACCACCAACAAATTCTAAGTATTCATTATGACTGGGAAAATTGCATTTTTCATACATGAAAAGGGGGATCTTCTCCTTGGTCCGCCATTTTGAATTTCCAAAAATAGCATTTTTTAGCTGCAAAAATGACTCTACTTGGACCATACTAGGAAATATTTGTTTATTACTCAGAACACTTTCATGTAAAGATCAAATTTGGCAATTGGCAGCCCAGTTTCAATGAGCAGCATAGTTGCAGTACCCTTTTTGACCATTTCCTGCACAGTGTCCCTTTAACAGTCTCAGACTGCTCATGAAAGCAACCTACCGTGACATCCTCCAGGCGTGTTCTGAAGTAACCACGCAACGTACCACCATATCAACCCACGAGAGCTACCAATAGAGGGCGCTCTCGTACCATTTATGATAATTTTACAATGAACGCAGATGTACTCTGTTACATATATATATATATAAAAAGGAAAAAGTGACGTCATCACCATCTGTTTCAAAATGCTGACCCCCCCGAAGCTGGAGTGATAATTCGAACACTGCCTGCAAAGCAAGCTGCCATTGGAGAGCATGACATTGCAGTGCCTGTCTGCTGTTGACCCGCTTGCAAAGAGTCATTCCAAGACTGGACATCTGCTGAAACAACTCATGGAGGAGAAGTTGAGCCAGTTTCTCCTGGCTGATGTGGATACAGATCTAGAGGTTAACAAAAAATGATTCTCCTCCCTTTTAGTTTGTAATGCTTGTGTGAGAGTATTATGTTTGTGCTTGGGTCGATATCTGTTGTGCAGTTTAATTCTAGGTTTTTAGATTAGATTAGCATTTATTTCACACAAACACTTTTTTTTGCACATAATCCTCATTTGAGTGAAATTAATCAGTGCCTCAGAATAATTGTCTACCTGAGGACTCAGCATTTTCTTGCTGTGGAGGTTAAATGTCCCTGGAGGAGTGCTTTTTCTATCTTAGGTCAAGAAGTTTACTGTTGACCTGAGCCTACCCACATTTGCAGATGGGGATGATGTGGTCACCTGGTGGGCAGCAGTTTTCAAAACTGGTAGATACCCAGGGCTGTCTGCTGTAGTTAAGGCAGCTTTATCCATTTTTCATGGGCCACGAGTGGAGTCATCTTTCAGCTACATGACGGAGATCATTGGAGGAAAGACTAGCAGCATGAATATCGAGACCTTGAATGCAATCCAAACAGTCAAGCATTCCATTCTAAATCAAAAGAAGTCTGCAGTGGAGATCTTTGGCCGTGAGGATGTGAAGCATGGGCCTGTGGATGCAACACTCAGTCACAACATGCAAAAAGCGGGCACTACAGATAAATTGATCAGGAAAGGGCGAAAGGAGGCTGCTAGGGTGCGACCAGCCATCCGAAAGTGCATCTGCTTCAAGCAAAGCAGAAGCTGAGGCCTTAGCCAGAAGGCAGCATGCTGCGAAAAGAAAGCGCGCTTGCGAACTGCTTGTTAAAAAAAAAAAGTTAAGAAATGCATCATGTTTTGTGTTTTTATTAATGTTTTTTTTTTGGGGGGGGGGGGTCGCGGCGTGTCACGGCGCGGGGGGCCACGGTAGACTGTCACCTTTTTTTCCTTGACGAGTTTGCAGGTCTGAATTATAGAATGAAGCAGCAAGGAGGAACTCGTACACCACTGATGCCAATGCATGAATTATTTTAATGCATAAGGAAAATAAAGAAGGTGCTACCCAGTGAAGTGCAAAACGTTTTCGATCCTCCAGACCATCATCAGTGCCAAACCTTTCAAATAAAAGACACGCCCAGATATAGCCTAGGTAAGTACACGTAGGCGGAAGGTAACTTGTCCATACAAACTAACCTTAAGAACGGTAAAGGTGTCAATCAAGATACTGTTTCCTGTAGGATATAGGCCTGAATTATAGAACCATGGCTACTGGGTTGTTTACACAAGTCTTGAGTCAATAGCATGCAAGTCGAGTCAAGTGGTGAAAAAGTCAACTGTCAAGTGTTGCCAATAAAACCAAATTTCGGATGTCCTGGCACTCCCTGAGGAAGCCCTCCATATTGTTGGGGTGCTTAAAGGACCACTCTAATAGAAAACCATTCTTACATGTTATGTGCACCATTATTCAAAACCCATAAACCTGATTGGATGTGACGTCACACGATGAATTTCATGACTCTGGAAATATTGATTTTTACAAGAATTAAAACAAGATTTTTTTAATGCTTCAATGGTGTTTTTATGGTATTGTAGGCCTAATGTGGGTACCGGTAGCCTAGTTGTTGTGCCTACATGTTGGCAAACCACTAGGTGGCCCCGTTACCTCATATTTCAGAGCCGTGGGGAGTGTTGTTTACTCCAACGAGGCGATGCAGGTAGAGCAGCTGAGCTAGCAAGACATAGTGCGAGATGAGTTGCAGACATGACGCTGTCCTGACTGACTATAAAGTTTGAAAATGTACTTCCGAGTCTGCGTTGTTTCTACATGACAACTTGGTTCTTACAGATTTCATCACTTTTCAAACACACTATGTTGATGTAATTTGTAAACACCGCGACGATTGTTGTCCTGGCCATTGCAAAAACGTACAGTAGCAGCTGGAGAAATGACAAGGCTAACAATGTGAACAATAGCAGCACGAAGACATGGGATTGACGGCAGGCAAGAATGGGGTGTTCGATCGTTGAAATTATACTTTATAGGAGCCCTGACAGATACTGTATTTGGAAACGGATCGTGAGACTGCTAATGGTGCTCGCCTGGGTGTCAGTCAACACATCGGTGAGTAGGACTAGCTAGCCTACTAGCTTTGTCGACCTACTGTGCTTTCAGGGATGGGTGGATGGAATAGCTGTAAATATGATACAGTATGTAACAGATGAAACACTTTCCGTAACTTTGGCTCCCTTCATTGACCGTTCAGCTACCGTAGACTACCGGTGTGAACATAGATTGTAAGTGTGTCACATACATAATCTCCGTGTGACATGTTCTACTCTTTTGGTGCTACTGACTATTCCAGACTGTTTAGAAACCCTTTGTTGCTACCAGTGTTAATTTCGTCAACCACGACGACGTCAACGCCCCTTTGTCCCTTGACGATGACGAAACGATGACGCACTAAAAATTGCCTCCAGCAAATAAAAATATGACGAAAATAAAAAAATATTTTCGTCAAGGAGACTAAGACGAGACGAAATTTACAAGCCATGGGCGATTGGACATTAAAAAATATAATTATTTATAATTAATTTGTAATTGTAATATAGGCCAAAGTGTCTTGAACTTCGTAGGTTATTGCGCGCTCATGCTTGTCTGCTGGCAACCATGGCGCGGCTCAGTCAGTAGTTCTGTAGCCTAGTAGTTCAGCGAGTCCATTAAGTTGAGTTTAGGTCCTAAAACATACCCAGAGAAAGAGAAAAAATAGGCGACGTTGAGGGAAGCGTTAATTTTGAAACATGTTCAATAACCCTCTTGTCCATGACGAAGACATGTGTTTCTGCAGTAGGCGAATCCTCTACTGTCATGTTAAACCTCCTCGAGCTTCCACTATTCTCCTTTTCACTTAGGCTGCCCGGCGTTCGTTGTCTGTTCTTTTTTGTAATGTTTGCCATGTCTGTTGTTTAACCATATGAGTAGTATAAGCAGTTCGCAAGCAAATCATCAAGGTCGGATTTGTGACGTTATCTTTCACCGCGGGAGCGCGCGCCAGCAGGGGAAAAGACGGCCTGTCTAAACAGAGGCACAGCTACTGTAGCCTAGTTCTGAAAATAATCAATGGATAGGCGATCGCTAAGGAGTTTTAAACTGTTGAGATTTGAAACTTGTTCTCGTCGAGAGCAACGCTACAAGACCCATTTCCATGCATCTGCAGCGTCTTCCTAAGTTCCAAAAACTCTTTTCAGGGTCATGCTTATCGAGCCTCGACACCCCCGACAAACAAAACAGCATTAGTGTTTAAATATTTGTATGTACATGTCCTTTCTATCGTCCAGTCTGCATACCCCTGCCTAACTATTTTTCCTGGGACTTTTGCATGGCATACGAAGTGTGCTCGCACAATCTATTTAAGCCTATTCCACGCATGCCGCACGAGTCATTAGGCCTATCGTTCTCTGCTCGCATTGCCAATTGAAAACAAAAACCGCTAACTTGCATAGTCTAACATCAGGAATATTTTATCTGACTCGGGCATCGGGAAGCCACTACCAGGGAGTATTCTTGGACTTCATGGAGACTTGGGATGTCTGGTCTTCCCACTGCCGGCAATCTGCAGGCTTTAAGTCACGCGGTCAGGTGAAGAAGAGCATGTAGCTTCCTCCGTGATCAAACTCAAAATCAAATAATATGCAGCAGCTTCTAATGCACGAGAGAGAGAGAGAGAGAGAGAGAGAGAGAGAGAGCAGCCTGCACCTGGAAGTGTGTGTGTGTGTGTGTGTGCGCACGATTCTCTTTTGCTCTAGGATGTTGAAATGACTGATTTGGGTTTTGGTGGAAAATGACCAAGTAACAAGGTGAATATTTGTTGCAATAGGCCATATTAGTAATACTTTCTGAAATAGCAATAGCCATTGTAGGTTATTTATTTTACACCATTTACTCACTGTTTTGTCTGAAGGGGGTCATCAGTGAGGGACATTATGACATGTGGTTTGACTTTGTGCAAGCTTGTGTCATACTCTGTTCCAGGGTCATATCCACTGATAAACTAGAGGTAGCAGATGGATACTTGCAAACGTTTCTCTCAAAATTTGTGACTCTGTTTGGCCCCTTGCACTGCACTCCAAACATGCATCTACACCTTCATTTGAAAGAATGTATGTTGGATTACGGACCAGTTTATTCTTTTTGGTGTTTTTCATTTGAGCGCTTCAATGGAATGCTGGGAAAATGTAATAACAACAACAGGAATATTGAAGTTCAAATTATGAGACAGTTTCAACAGAGCCAACAGATTCATATGCCATGGACACGTGATTATGGGAATGATTTTGGTCATATTTTAGGAAGAGAGGTTATTGGGACTTTGTCAAGCAGTGGCACTACTGATATGCTTTATGTGCAGCACAACATTTTGATTTCAGCAGAAAAGCTTCTTTTTGAAAGCTGTGAAGGCCAGGTGGTACCTGTATCTCCATTAAACCCAATAATCTTGGATGAGTCTGATAGACTTGCATTGTTGACTATGTATCAGCAAATGTACCCGTGTGTCACTCGTGTTGATCATTATGCCTTGACATGCAAACGTGTAACACACCTGAATGTAACTTATGCAATTGATGGATCTAGAGCAGAGAGGTCAGCATATGTATGTGCTAAGTGGTGTGGAAATACAAACAGTTTTGAGGAGCCCATACTTGACCCTCTTGCAGAAACACGCCCTGCCATCATAAAGCAGTTTATAGTTGTTAATGTTACATCAAATGGCACTGCTTTCAAACATGCTATTGCACAGGTGTCCTGGCTTCATCCCCACCCAGACAGACATTTTTATGGAAAGCCAGTAGAGGTCTGGAGCTTGCAGGGAACAGGCACATCATTCCCAGCATCATTTCTGCCTGTTGAGCGCATTGCTGGGAGATGTGTGGCTAACACATCCACTGTATGCTTAAGCAAGACCAAAGAAAAGGTCACTGTCGTAATGCCCCTATGTTCAGTGGTTGAGCTTTAGGTGTCTGATGTTAAAACTAGGAAGTAAAGAGGGAGCAAGGCTAGGTAAATCTTTCTCAACCTTCAAGAAGTAAATAAAGACTTCTCTTTCATGACTATCTACCACACTAATGCTCGAGCTGGCCCAGTCCCGGGGCAGACTCACTCTATGGCATGATGTGTATGTGTGTATGTGCTATTATTGTTCTGTATATTTCCTGTGCACATTGTATCTGCTAGTGTTGTTGTTGGCTATGATCATGTCCTCAGCTAAGGAGGTCCTTTGTCCCATGTTTAACAACACCCAGATGCCAGAGCTGTCCCTAGATGGGAAACCTCTGTGTGTGTGTGTGTGTGTGTGTGTGTGTGTGTGTGTGTGTGTGTGTGTGTGTGTGTGTGTGTGTGTGTGTGTGTGTGTGTGTGTGTGTGTGTGTGTGTGTGTGTGTGTGTGTGTGTGTGTGTGCGTGCGCGCGCAACTGCCCATTACACTTGAACCTGTGAGAATCTTAATGTACCTTATCAGGATAAATGTTCTACTTTGAGTATTATTTATGTCTTATTCCTCACCACAGTACTAGGCTATATTTAGACTTGTCAACACTCATTTCTGGTCATGTTAATTTTGTCTACCTCAACCAACAGATTATGTTTTGCACATTCACAGTCACAGAATGTTTTTGCACATTTGCCTTTTTCATTTTTATTTCTATCTTTCTGTAGTCTTTATTTTCTTCTCTCCCTGACTATTACCTGTATTACATGTTTCTCGAAATGTCCATGTGGACATTATGTGTTTTTATGTAAGCTACTCGACACCTCAATTTCCCCTTGGGGATCAATGAAGTTCCTCTACTGTATTTTAACATGTATTACAATGTATTGTGATATATAGTCTTCTCTTTCATGAATGGCAATTGACTGTATTAATGTCTGAACTTAATACTGTGCTGATTTACTTTTAAAGAACGCACAAATTCTACTGTTTTTTAAATAAAGTCGTTGACATGAATTATTTGTTGTGCTCTTTCATTGTCAACACTACATTTTAATGTTGACTGTGTATAAGGATGTCACCTGGTGCTTATTCACTTTTGAGTAAGTTTCAGTAAACCTCATGACCTACTGGAAGAATTGTGGGTACTCCTGTACGGTAAGGTCAGAATTTGATGGGAAATGGTAGTCTGGAGGGGGTGCACTGGTGTTGACATGTGTTAATGCAGTTAAACAACCTAGAACTAGTGACAATTATTTAGAATGACAATGCAATCTCCATGGAAATGCTGTTACAAGCCAGAAACACTCCATCCTCTGTGTAGAAGAAGTGTAGTTATGAAAATGTGGGCCTTGTGTGCAGGCTATAGGGCCTATGGATATTGATGTGCTTGCACCGTTTTGTACAAGGCCACAACATTCCCTGGGCCCACCTACAATCCCCTTGCCTAGGGCCCCCAAAATCCTAGAAACAGGCTTGCTCTCCCCCACTCCCTCCCTCCTCACCCCACCTCACCCTACCCCAAATGACTGTGGCAGCTCTCGACCTGATCACTGGTATTTACATATTAAAGGCTTTCCTAAGAAGGGGAGGGGAGGGGGGCATGGGGGAGCCGCAAATGCTGTGGCTTAAGGTATGAAGCAGTTTAAGGTGCAAAACTCATCCGCAAATCCCTCTTTTCATGCAGTGACAATATTGACTAAAATGACTAAAATTGGAAATGTTGACGAAAATGACTAAAATTTGATGACTAAAATTGATTTTCGTCATTTTGACTAAGACTAAATTGGGAAGCCAAAGACTAAAATTGATTTTCGTCATTGTGACTAAGACTAAAACTAAATTAAAAAAAAGCTGACGAAATTAACACTAGTTGCTACGTGTCTTTCGAGGTGGAGCTTACAATGTAACTGTGTTAGATTCAAGATTCAAGATTAGTTTATTACGTCTTATTATAGGTTTGAAGCCTATAAAGAGTAAAAATTGTTGTGTTTTTTTGTGTCCTCAAAAAGATTTAAAAATTAAAAAAAAGAGAGGGGGGGGGGTGGAAAAAGTGCAAAGAAAGTGCCTTGTTGTCTTCAGCATGAATTCAGTAATCTAACTGCTTGGTGGAAGAAACTACTTTGGAGTCTGGTAGTGTGAGACTTCAGGCTTCTGTACCGTTTCCCAGATGGTAGTATAGTAAACAGTTCATGGTTGGGGTGACTAGGATCAGCCAAGATTTTTTTTGCCTTCCTGATGCTCCTTCCCTCAAATAGCTCCAGTATGGAGGGTAAGTCACAGCCGCATATGTTCTGAGCTGTACGCACAACCCTCTGAAGAGCTCTCCTGTTGGCTTGAGAGCAGTTCCCATACCATGCAATAATGGTCCCCGTCAGAATGCTCTCAATGGTGCCTCTGTAAAACGACCTCAGGATCTTGGGTCTCATCCCAAACTTTCTCAATTGTCTGAGGTGGTACAGACGTTGCTGGCTTTTTTTTTTTTTTTACAATGCGCTGTGTGTGACTGTCCCAGGTGAGGTCTTCTGAGATGGTAACGCCAAGGAATTTAAAGTCTCTCACCCTCTCCACTGTCTCACCGTTGATGTTAATGGTTTCAAACTGAAGTTGTTTCCTCTACACCACTCCATGGGGTTGTTTATTTCCTTCCTGTAGGCTGTTTCATCATTGTTTGTGATTAAACCGACAACAGTGGTATCATCTGCAAACTTGATTATGGTGTTGTTGTTGTGTATAGCCACACAGTCATGCGTATATAGTATATGCTCCGGTGCTGATGGTCAAGGAGGATGATGTGATGGAGCCCATTCTCACCACCTGTTTCCGTGCTGAGAGGAAGTCTAGTATCCAGCTGCAAAGGCCACTGTGAATTCCTAGAGTCTGTAGTTTGTCGTTGAGTATGCTGGGGACAATGGTGTTAAAGGCTGAGCTGTAGTCCACAAACAGCATCCTTACATAGGTGTCTTTTTTCTCCAGGTGTGTTAGGGAGGTGTGCAGTGTGCTGGTGATGGCATCATCAGTTGATCTGTTCTGTCTGTAGGCAAACTGGTGACAGTCAAGCGTAGGTGGAATCATTTCGCAGATCACAAGCCTTTCAAAACATTTACTCACGATGGGGGTGAGGGCCACAGGTCACCAATCGTTCAAGCTGGTGATTTGGTTTTTCTTAGGCACTGGAACAATGATAGATGACTTAAAGCTGCTTGGCACCACACACATGGACAGGGAGAAGTTGAAGATGTCTGTAAATACACCAGCCAGTTTCTCTGAACACACTTTGATTACACGGCCTGGAATCCCATCAGGTCCTGCTTTCAGGTGCTTTCCGAATGTTGACTTGTTTGAAAGATTTCTGCACATCACCCACTGTGAGCATTAGGCCTGGGTCAGAGAAGTGAGAAAAGGAGGGGGCTCTTACTGGATGGAGGTTTGGTGTCGACCTCAAAACGTGTATAGAACTTGTGCTGTCCCCAGTATCTGTCATGACTTGAACAGCCAGCCAACTCATTCATTCATTGTGAGAGGAAAACGGGCGAGTCAGGATGCCGTTGTGATTCCATTTAATGAAGAAAGGTTTAACTGTAACAAAGTGTAAAACAAAAGTATTCAATAAATAAAGTCCGTTTAAGTCCATTAAAGTCTATTAAAGATCTGTTGTATCTTCAGAAGGGACGATTACGGGAGGGAAGATTACCGGAGGTATATGGGTAAAAGATCAAGGAAAATGTACGATATTTAAACAAACAGTTAAATCACAAGTTAGGTTAATCAGAGGAATAAGAAATATGAATTTAAGATTATTACTTACAGACGGTAATTACTTTAGGAGTATTAAAAACAACAGAGGGAGGAAGAATCACAGGAGGAGGTAAGTTGTTTACGTTGGGTATTAACTGCAGTGGCGTTTTCAGAAGAAAATGACCACAGGGGCCTGAGAGGGGCCCAAATGTTTTGAGGGGGGCCCATGTACCTTATATTCTTCGACCTTACTTTACTTACCTGACCACCGTGCGCTCTCTCTCAAACGCGCGCGCACAACTCGAAATACACAAATAACGTGTTAGATCACACGCAGCACCTGGACCTAAACCAGACCCGGCGGCAGCAAAGAAATATGAAGGGGGCGATTCATTTATGTGAGGAGGCGGTAATGGAGGGCTCGTGTATTAGGCCACTGTCGTGTATTAGGCCGTTGTCAGACCCTGTCAATAATGATGGAAGTAATTTTTACTACTATTATTGGAATGATCTGAGCAGCGAGACACTCACGCAAGCACGCACACCCACCATACCGAACCCCAAATGTAGCCAACTTCTACACACCTACACACCATGAACACACCTAGACACCTAAATACACACTTTCACTGTTATTTCACCTCGATCATAGTGCAAAACAGAAGCAAAGGCACAGACGGAAAAAAGCATTTGTGTCTCCAAAATGTGTGTGGTGGGTATGTTTGGGTAGCCTACTTCGTTACACATAACGTTATAAGTCGTCCCCATTCTAAGCATTCTAAGCACGTTGCGTCTCAAATGCGAAACATTAAGATTAACATTAAATCCACAAATTGTGGATTAACAGAACGATTTCCAAGCATTCTTCCGTTTCTTCAGACATTAGTAATGTCACTCACTACCCACATCCAAAATATGTCGCTAATTATATTATCTCAGCTATAAGGAGATAAAACAAATCAATGTTATATCAAACCCCACTACGACTGAAAACACAACTATTAGCAGAAATCTGGCAGCAGTAAGCAGCTTTTTTTGTATGAGGGAACCTTGGCAGTAAACTGGATGACGTACCCCAGGCTACGGTGTGCTTTAGGGGACAAACATAATAAGAGGTTGCCGCTTCAGACTTGAGTAAGTTCATAATTAGACCTATTGTTATTGTGCCCATTGCCCAATTAACATATAAAGGCTCAAAACTATTTTAAACATATTTATTTTAGTTAATTCATTTGGTTCATGTGTTAAATACGTTTTACAACCCAATAGCTCGTATTTCACCATATTTTCCAGCTTTTTTTTTTTTGAGAACTCACGCCCAAGGGGGCGTTTTTTTATTATTGATCATACATCATCATACAGGGGGGGATTAAATATCATACAGCTGGCAAAACTGAGCATAATATGTTACGGGGGGTAACATAAAAGGGACTCAAAAACGGAAAAATGGTATTAAACAAGATATTTATTAAAAAGAGAGTGGGGGTAACAAAAAGGGGAGCCGAGCTCCTGTGCAAAAAAAATACCAAACTAAACCTGGCGGTAACAAATACATATAAGACAGGCAAAAGGCAGATAATTCTTTGCTTTCAGTGCATAATGGCATGAACACAACTGTCGTTCCATGCGAGATCACGAAATAAAAACGGCCCCACTACTAACCCTGCCGTATTCACAAATGGCCAATAGATGGCGCCAATGTACCATAAATGACCAAAGAAACATTCATTTTACACAGAAGCTTCAACTTACTGTATCATTGTTCAACATGCATGGTCAGAGTAGGACCACCCACCACATGACAGCTTCTGTTTTGTTAAGCTTGGTTTTAATATATATATAATAATAATTATTATTATTATTATAAAATAACGTAAATTCAAGTAATCATTAATAAATGTATTTGTAACACAGAGCAATGCATTCTTTACCAAGTGTGATTATATGGATAAAATTTCATCCCTGATCAATACATTTTTATCATCATTGTGCTTTACACCAAAAACAACACTCCATCAAACCGGGTGACATTGCCAATTTACTTTAATATGAGTAAAAACAAATGTGAACAAATCTTAGGACAGCCACAATAAAGACAAGCAGAAAAATGATGCATGCTGCCCGTCATCTTAAAAAAGTAAAACATATTCAATCTTCCAACACAGCTTAATAATATATATATTTTTTATATATTTGAATATTTGCCACTGACAACAACTGGACATTGTAGGCTACATTCTCCTCCTGGAACTTACAATATGTATTACTTAACATTTCATGACTCTGAACAAGGTATCACTGGATAATTGATCATGTATTACAGAAGAAGTATGCTGGTATTTCACATTTTGGGCTCTTAATATAAAACCGTACTCCTCTATGTCACACATCCTATAGCATCTACACAGCATATGTGGGGAGGCAAACACACTTTCAAACTGGAACTATTTAATCTTCATATTTTGAAGTATTAACACAATGTTGCAGCAATACACACACACTAAGGTAGGAAAAGAAGTAAGTGCCTTTGTAATTTCTTACAGGAACTCCTGTGCCATGAGAATGTTTTTATTAAATTAGGACGTATCTTTGATTACCTGTAGTCATATTATTTTAGACAACTGAGTTATATTTCACAGATGACCGAGTCTGGCTGCTACCAGGCAAGAGATACTTTGAATAGAACCTATTTGACAATGTGTAGTAGGTCCTATCGAACCCATGACATTACACTGTGATCCACCAACATTCAGGAGCAGATAATTATAAAAAATAATTGGTAGTGCTTCTATTTGGTTTTTCCAACCCTCGAGGGCCCAGCTCGAGGGTGGTAGTTTGCACTGCTCTTGACTCGACAGTGCTCTGCTGTCCCCAACCCTCGGGGGCCCAGCCCGAGGGTGGTAGTTGACACTGCACCCAAAGTGATGGTGCTTCTCTATGATGTCCCCAATCCTCGGGGGCCCAGCCCGAGGGTGGTAGTTGACACTGCACCCAAAGTGATGATGCTTCTCTATGGTGTCCCTAACCCTCGGGGGCCCAGCCCGAGGGTGGTAATTGATACTGAACCCAAAGTGATGATGCTTCTCTATGGTGTCCCTAACCCTCGGGGGCCCAGCCCGAGTGTAATGTCCCCGTAAATAATGGCCTTCCAACAACTGCTGGTCCGAGTTCATGTAGTTTATTTATCTTCAAGTTCAATGTACATAGATCTGGTACCACCGTAAGGAATTGGTTGCATTTTACGGGTGCATTAGGCTCTGACTGCTCTTAGAATGTTGAAAACATAACAGCGGCAACAAACATAACAATGGAATTATAGAACCAAACAATAGAACAAAACAATTATATAACCAGTGACTACTGGGTTCTTTACACTCCCACCAAATTATACGTTTTAAAGGGTGAGAGACAAACTTTAAAACATAATTTCAATGACAAAAATACAAAGATATAACAGTGACAATTTTTTTTTTTTTTTGGAAGCCTTTCTTTCTTTTTTTTTGGAAGCCTTTCTTTCTTTTTGCTGGCTTCACTGTTTTTTTTTTTTTTTTTGGAAGCCTTTCTCTTTCTTTTTTTTGCTGGCTTCGTGTTTTTATTTTATTTTATTTTTTTATACATATATATACATAAGCAATGATCAAAGTCTTCAAAGTGAGTTCTTCTTTCATATCAGTGTATGTGTTTTAAGGGCAGCGATCCGCCTTCACCCTTGTCGATTCGCAAGTCCAGTACAGTTCTGGACTTGCTTTCTCTTGTGTGTGTGGTTTGTGTTCTTCTTTCATATCAGTGTGTGTGTTTTAAGGGCAGCGATCCGCCTTCACCCTTGTTGATTCGCAAGTCCAGTACAGTTCTGGACTCGCTTTCTCTTGTGTGTGTGGTAGGTAACCGTCTCCTGGAGTCTTTGTGCTGTGTAATGTTAGGTGTATGCTTTTCAGTGTGAGTTGTCAGTGTTTTCAGCTTCCAACAACAACACAAACTTTTGCACAGGACGCTCCACAAGAGAAAGTTTTGTGGTCTTATCGTTCAGGTGTTTGTCTTTTAGGAATATCTTGGCCCGTCTCACGAGTCCATCTTGGTCTTTGGTTATTCTCTCCCAAGTCTCCACTGACTCCTGGGTAGGGAGTCCTCGCAATCCATTACTATAGGCGTGTTTATATGGACACGTTACGTATAAAGAGATTAAATGTAATCGGTTTATTAGAATTCGACCGAACTGTATACATGAACAACAAATAAAGAGATAACATTTCTTCTGAGTTTACATGTTACATCAATTTAATCCGATAAGACTATGTTTTTACAAATGTTGCAGTATGTTGGAGCAGTTTGCTTTACAGGTACAAAAATAGGTGCTGTTTTTTTTCTTAAAAAAATAAATCACGAGTATGAGTAGGACTCGCACGCACAATCCATTTGGTCACGCGAAGCTGTCAGATTGTTTTTAGCCGTTTTTCACCAACTGACTAGCAGAACTATAGCCTATTGGTCTCGTATGTTGCCCTCGTTTGTAAAGTAAAAATAGTTTGTAAAAATAGTAAAAATGGATATGATTTCGGTTACTTTTTGTTTATTAATTAATGTTATACAAATTATACATTTTCGGAGGTTTGTGGCGCTGTGGTACATTTTACGCAGGGAAGAGGCAATAGGCCTGCCATTACCTGCAATCCCTGTTCCCCAACCAAGGACCAGGTCGTTGTGGATGAGGGTGAGGAGCCAACATTGGTGGTATACCATTGTTTTACACGAATACACTGACAGCGAGTGGGTGGAAAACTTCAGGATGACCAGGAGGTCCTTCCATAAGCTGTGCGAAATAATGGCTCCTTATATGGCACCAGCAGCGACCACCGTCAGGGCACCTATTCCACTGTTGATGCGAGTAGCAGTGGTGCTATACAAATTAGGTAGCTGTGGCGAGTATCGCCTTATCGCCAACCAATTCGGCATTCACAAGTCAACAGTAAAGAAATTCGTGTATCAGTTCTGTGTCGGTATGGTCGAGGGTCCAATAAAAGAGCTCATCCGAAGACCAACAGACGAAGAGGCATCAGAGATCGCCAGAAGGTAATCTACACCCGTTCCTTTCAGACCCATACACACATCCACATACACACCAACCTAGCTGCTAGTCCACAAACAAGTCAAGTAGCCATGCCAAGCCATCCAGGATCACTAAAACATGCCTAATTGCAGAACACCAACCTAGCTGCTAGCCCAACAACAAGTCAAGTATGCCAATAAGCCACCCAGGATCAAACATGACAAATAACAGAACACCTCAATCATATTCATTACTATGGTGTTAAAAACCACACTGCAAAGAAAGTAGTGACATGTCATATGATACTGAGAACAGTCGCATACAGCGGAATAACGTATAGACTTAGTAGGCTACATACACTTTGTTGATGTTCACTGCAGAGTTGTGCTGTCGATGCATTCGGGAGAAAGTTTCATGGTTACAAGATGATTCGGAGTGAGGGGCTCTAAGCTATTTGGAGTGTTAAGCGTGTCAACAGTGAGTGGGCGACTGTTAACTATGGCCATTGTTTCGTAGAAGAAAGTTCGCAGAGATGCATCATTCAGTCTACCAGGAGACAGCAGAAGAGTGGCGTCAAGGACACTTCGTACCGTTTCTATTTGACGTTCCCATACACCCCCTGCATGGCTGGCATGTGGTGCATTCATCACAAACTCGCACTGTTTCTCTGTAAGAAATGTGTTGAGTCTCTCCATGTCCAGTTCTTTCAGAGCAGCATTCAGTTCATTTTTTGCACCCATAAAGTTAGTGCCTTGATCACATTTGATCTGTCTCACAGCACCTCTTAAGGCAATGAAACATCTGAGTCCATTTATGAAGGTATCTGTAGACAAATCTTCCAGCATCTCAATGTGAATTGCTCTGGAGCAGAAACAGGTGAATAGTAGGCCGTACCTCTTCTGTTCTTTTCTTCCTTGTTTAGTCCAGAAGGGGCCAAAGCAGTCCATGCCGCAGTAGGTGAATGGTGGTGAGGGTTCTGTGCGTTCCACTGGAAGGTCGCTCATTCTTTGACCTTCGATGGGCCTTCTTAGACGCCGGCATGTAACACAGTGTCGGATGTAAGTTGCAACTGCTCTGCTCAAACCACAGATCCAATATCCATTATACCTTATTTCGTTGATCGTGAAGTTTTTCCCCTGATGTTTCACTTTTTCATGACAAAGAGCAATGATGAGCTTTGCTATGTGTTGTCCCTGTGGTATGACTGTGGGATGTTTGAATGGAGTAGGAAGAGAAGACCGGCTGAGTCTCCCTCCCACCTTGAGCACTTTGTCTGCGTCCAGGAACACATCGAGATCATACAATTTGCTGGTCTTTGGAAGGTGTTGTCCATTGCTCAGTAGTTTTATCTCTTCCTTGTATGCTTGTGCCTGCAGTTGCTTGATTATGAATTGTTCTGCGCTTTGTCTTTCACAGACTGTTGAAAGGGTGGATGCTTTGTTCTTTCTTGCGCGTCGCATGAGGCGAGCAATTGCTCGTACGGCACTAGACCACGAGGAAAATTTGGTTAGTCTGTCGATGAGATTTACTTGTTCAGCCGTTTCTGTCTGGAACACTTGAGCCTTTCTGACTTCAGGATCACCGACCGGTAGCTCTGAGGGCTCTTCAGATGGCATTTCTATGTCTTTTTCCCATAAGAAGCTTGGTCCAGTGAACCAGTCTGATGCCAGTAACTCGTCTACGGTTGTTCCTCTGGAAGCATAGTCTGCTGGATTTCTGTCAGTTGGTACATAAAACCACTGTTTGGGGTCTGAGGCATGACGGATTTTCTGTACTCTGTTTGCAACAAAGGTGTGGAAGCGACGGGCATCATTGTTAATGTAGCCTAGGACGACCTTTGAATCGGTCCAGTAAAACTCCTCCACTTCTGAATAGCCTAATTCTTCTTTGAGCATGTTGCTTACTGTGACTGACACAACGGCTGCGTTGAGTTCCAATCTGGGTATAGTTGCAACTTTCAGTGGTGAGACACGTGCTTTTCCCAGGAGAAGACAACAGTGGACATCTCCCTTTTCATTGATCAGTCTCAGGTAAGTGCATTGTCCATAGCCTGCAGTGCTGGCGTCTGAGAAGTGATGTAGCTGTGTTTTGGTAACCTTTCCAAAGCCTGCCGGCTGATAGCAACGGGTTATGTGGATTTTCTCCAGTTTAACGAGGTCATCTCGCCATCTCTCCCACCGTGGCTTTAAATTTTCTGGAATTGGCTCGTCCCATTTTGTTCCTTCATGGCACATTTCTTGAAGAACTCTTTTTCCATTGAGGAGATAAGGTGCAATGAAACCCAGTGGGTCATACACAGAGGCAACAGATGAGAGGACACCACGTCTTGTTGCTGGTTGATTCTTTGGTGTAACTTTGAAAGTGAAGCAATCGTTGTCGACGTTCCAGTGTATTCCTAGAGCTCTCTCTAATGCTCCATCATTGAATGTGAGACTCTTGGCTTTGATGTCTGTGGCAAGTTCAGTTGCCGGGATGCTTTGCAGAACAGCGTGGTTGTTTGACACAAATTTGTGTAAGCGCAGACCTCCCTTTGCACACAGCTCACGAGCCTCTTTTGCTAGACAGATGGCCTTGTCTTCACTGTCCACACTGGTCACCCCATCGTCCACGTAGAATTCTCTGGCAACGAAGTGTGATCCCAGTGGATGTGAGTCTCTGTGTTCTTTGGCCAGTTGCTTTAAACCATAATTTGCACACCCTGGTGAAGAGACGGCTCCAAAGAGATGAACTTTCATTCTAAACTCTTGGACAGCTGAAGTGGTGTCTCCATTTTCCCACCATAGGAAGCGTAGATAGTCTTGATCATTCTCAGATACATGGAATTGATGGAACATTTTTTCCACATCACACATCAGGGCAATGTGGTGCTGTCGAAAACGGATGAGCACACCTGTCAGACTATTAGTCATGTCCGGACCTGACAGAAGGTGTTGATTGAGACTGCTGCCCTTGTACTTTGCTGAGCAATCGAAGACTACTCTAAGCTTGTCAGGTTTTTTGGGATGATAAACACCATGGTGAGGTATAAACCACTTCTCTCCATCTGTGCCTTCGGAATATGCCTTTTCTACATCACCTCTTTCAATTATGTCAGCCATGTATTTTACATAATCCCTTTTGTAACTTTCATTTGCATTTAACTTTCTTTTCAGGTGATTGAGCCTCACAATGGCAAGCTGCTTGTTGTCAGGTAAGCATGGTCTTTCCTTGAATGGGAGGGGCATTTCATAATGTCCTTGGGAATTTTTCTTTATGTTGTTTTTTAGTTTGTCGAGAAACATTAAATCTTCCTGAGAAACTGTTTTGTCATTGTCTTGTGTGTCTCTGAAATCAGTCTCTAGAATTTTAAGAGCATCAAAGGGAGTTATGGCTGGTAGCTCATTCACAGTCACCCTGTGGCAATGACTGGTTGACAATGGATCAGAGTGTGAAAATGAACATCCAACAATAGCCCATCCTAGGTCTGTGCGTATGGCAAAGAGTTCTTCATCTTTTCCTGTAATGACTTGTCTGGGTACGAGTGTCCTTGGACAATTGTAGCCTACCAGTAGTCCTACCTCACAATTAAGCAATGGTGGTATCTGATCTGCTATTGTGGTGAGATGGCTCCATCTGCTGGCTGTTTCATGAGTTGGAATATGCTCTCTGTTGACAGGAATACAGTTTTTGGTGTAGGCGGGTGGTAGATCAATGTGCACAGTGGAATTGAAGGCTCTCACTCGCAAGCCGGATGCTCTTTCACTATTCAGAATCATATTCTCTCCTATCATGGTAGTAAGTTTCAGTTTTACTGGGTAAGTGGTAAGCTGTAGCTCTTTGCATACTTCTTGGTCAATGAAAGTGGAGTCACTTTGAGTGTCTAGTAAGGCATATACAAGTTTCTCATTTGATGGATTTTTTTCGTTTGAGACCCACACTGGTACTATCACAGAGGTATTAACTGACTGACCTTGGCTGGTGACGTTAAGAGAAGTGGCAGATGTTGATTCCACCTCATTGAATTGCACTGGGTTGACTTGCCTCACTCTATGTTCATCTGTTCTGTTGCTGTTGTGAAGGCAGGTGGGATGCTGTCCTTTGCACAGGCTGCACTAGTGACGATATCTGCAGTTCTTTGTTCCATGACCAGCTTTTAGACAACTGTAACACAGTCTGTTGTCTTTGACATAGGTCTGCCTATATTGTAACGTTTGATTTAAGAATTCTGGGCATTTGGGGAGCTGATGGTAGTTGTCTTGGCAAAACATGCATGGGCTTTTGACTTTTTCCTTTGTTGTTAGGCCTATATCATTTTCATTTGCAGCTGCTTGGGTAGTAAAGACGTTAACTTTGTTCCCTTTGGATTCCTTCGCCTCTCTCTTGTCGTGAGATGAATGAAGAGCGTGAAGAGAAGTTACAGGGTTGCATGCGATTTCTGCCTCCAGAGACACAAAGTCAGAAAATTCTTTGAAGGTGGGAAACGTTCCTCCTTCTACAAGGGTTTTTGTGACTTGACGGTTCCAGCGAGCTGCCAGCCAATCGGGTACTTTAAGAGTCAGCTTTTGGTTCTCTTCGCAGTCATTTAGAATATCCAAGCCTTTTACATGTGCAATTGCTTGTAGACATGCGTTTAAAAAGTCAGAGAATGATCTTAGCCCTTCTGCGTCTTTAGATGATATTTTTGGCCAGTTGGATAGCTTATCTCTGAAAGCTCTTTGTATGGCAAAGGGCTGCCCATATCTTTGATTAAGCCTTTTCCAGGCATCTCTGTAAGCATCATCATCACTTCTAAAGAATGTCCCTTCGATACATTTTTGGGCTGCGCCACTGACATATTTCTTCAAGTAATACAGTTTATCTGCAGGGGAGATGTTCTTTTTATCTATGAGTGACTGAAACGAAGCTTTACATTCAATGTAGTGAATTGGGTCGCCACTGAACACAGTAGGTGTTGGTACTGGAAGTCTCTGTGTGGCTATGCTATCTTGAATTGCTTTTGCTAAACAGGCGACATCGAGTGAAGGCGTTTGGGTGTTTGAAGATGGAATGTCATGGTTATATTGCGTTAGGGCGCGAGGAGCACTTTGGTTAAGTGGTTGGTGTTCACGAGAGGGCTGGAAGATCTGTGCGTCATACTCCTCTCTTACTTCTCTGTCATACACTTCGAATCTCGCTCGAGCGACCTTTAGGTCATTCATTGCTTTCCATTGTTCCATTTTTGCTGCCTCTTTTCTACACTCCTCTTCTACCTCTCTCATTTTCTTCTCCTGTTGTTCTTTCTCTATTAAACTCTCATATTCAGCTTCTTTTGTTGCTAGATCTGCCGCTGCTTCCGCTCGTTTTTCGGCGACACTGGAATGTTTTGAAAGACAGCTGATTTCTGAAACGGATCCATACACTGACCTGGCATATTCTGGTTCGCGTAATTCACGCACGCGTTGTCCTGCACATTCGGCATCGTACTCAAAAATCAGTCTGTCATTAAGCATTTGCGTGAGGTCACCAGTTACTGCTACACATGCATCAACTTTTCGTCTTATCTCTGGATCAGGCGCATAATGCGATCTTAATTCATCAAACATTTTCAGAACATCAGCTTTTCCTTTTGCTAGTTCGTCTAAGAGAGCTCCATTACGTTTTTCTGTTGTCTCATACTTAAGTTATTGTCTGGTTGTACGCGCTGACACTTTCCACTGTTCATAAAGACTACACAGTTTCTTTTCTCTTTTGTTTTGTTCTTCTTTACTGTATAGTAACATTTTTTCCGTAGGAATGCGTTCGCGTTCAGAGCGTCTAACTGAGACTACATCATCATCATCCTTTTAGTTCATGAGCCAGACCACCGATCGCAATCGAAAGGGTGGGCAAAGTCTTGTTGGTATTTTATTATTGCTATATATGTCCACTTTATGAATTGGTATGATAACCTTTGCAGAACAGTAGCTTTATCATATTTATCATGCATTTCTTATTTGAACCATTTTACACTAAACACGCCTAGGCTAATTTGCTAATATCTTGATAAATTGAACATAAAAATGACTGTGAGGTAAATATATTTATAGGAAAAGTTGTTATACAAAATTCTTAGATAGTTCAAAGGGCACGTTACACATATTTCCCACTGAATTTAGTTCAGGCCCTCATTTTCACTGACTTTTCATTTAAAAATGAGGGTTTATTTCTCAAGAGTGAAAAAAAAAACTTCTATGCATCACCACACAATTTTCCCAGTACATTACAAAACAGGTGGGTTTTGTATTACAAGTTTCCTTAAAAGTTATCTTTCATTATCCAAACAAAGTGTAATGTGCTTAAATGTGAACTAATTTACATACACACTCGAATTTGATATGTAGACAAAGACCTACTGGATAAAGCAGAGACTACACTTTTTACATCGACTAAGGGTGTTTGGAGAGGATAAAGTCACTTTTTGTACCATGCTGTTGTTGAGAGTGTACTACACTATACAATCTGGTGCCATGCACAGACATTTTTGGGAGCAGGTGCTCAAGGTGGGGGCGGGGGGCATGTGGAACTTCCAGTTTCCTTGCTAGGTTAAAACAGGAGTGGGGGAGCCGTTTTCATTCGTGGGCCACTTCAAATTTTATAAAAGGCTGCACTATGAACACAAATCAGGATTTCCCCCTGCAGTTTAGGCCTATATTGAAGGCGGGCACCTTCACAACAGACCCCACAGTAGTAATAAGTAGTACTTAAGTATGAGGCACCCTTTAGACAATAGCAGGGACAGACATCAATTCAAGTTTATACAATACCTTTTCTTGTACATGCATGCTTGAACATAACACATGTGTGAGGAAAAAGGCCTATATACAATTTTAGTGGTGATGTGTATATTCCTGATATACTGACAAGGGGCCGCCTCATACTTAAGTTCTTTAACCTACAGTAATTGCATTTGCTGAAATTACTGTAATTGAGTACTTTGATGAGTAACTTGTAATTTCCAAAGTAGTTATTAAAATGGGTGATTTTATTTTTACTCAAATTACAATTTGGCCCAAGTATTTTACTTAGGCCTATATCTATCTTGAGTACTGAGGAAGGCAAAGCTCACGATGAGATCAGAGCTCTTTCAAATAGTTTTTCATAAGCTGGGACAGGACTTGGAGCTGTCCATGGATGTATTCATGAAGCATTTAGGTGCCAACTCTACATAGCATCGACAAATACGTAGAACATACATACAACCCGCTACCAGCTTTTCTGCACTCAGCATGGAGAGTGTGAATCAAGCCAACTTCCACTATGTAAGGACTGCCTCCTCATGCATGCTATGTTTGCCAACTATCAGGCTGGCATCTTGAGAGCAAGTCTTCAGCAGCATCCACAAATCCCAAGAACACTTGACCATGGCTGGGCCAACTATGAAAATGACCAGTTCACTATACAGTGAATGCGGCAATCTCCAGCCCCTGAGGCAGTGCTACAACTGATGTCTTGCAAGAGCAGCCATCAATGTAAACTGCAGGATTGCCAATGTCTGAGAAGTAGCTCAAAATGCACAACCCTCTAAAAACTTAAGACATGCGTATATCAGCATGAAGAGGATCATCATGGTGACATATTTACAGATACTTACTGGACTGAGTCAGATCTTGAGGACTGAAATAATGCTCTTTAGCTTATTTTAATATGCTTAATGTGTATTTGTTCATGGTGTTTGTTCATGTTATTCTTGCTATTGCAGGACAAGTTAAAAAAAAAAAAAACGATTTCATATGTTGTCATTTTTATCACATTTTCTCATTCACATATAGCTTAGGTGATTCTATTAGGTCTATTGGTGTGGTCTAACAACCTTTTTGGGGTCTTGATTGAAGGGAAAGCATCTCTGAGGAAATGTAAGCACCCTGTGTGGTCAACAAACTGCATAATAACAAAGAACAACAATAGAGTTTTCACATTTCCGTTTTACTGGTCCACCATTTCAACGCATGATCTTTCACTAACTACCTCTTTGCAATGGTTATCATGCCATATTAATGTACAGTATATGGTTATCACATGTTAGTATGTGTTTGTTCATTATGTTTTTTGGTGTTGTTTTGCTGTTGGGGGTAAAAGTAAAAAAGTTTAAAAATAAAATAAAATAAAAAAAATCGGATTTCATATGTTATCCTTTTTATCACATTTTGTCATTCACACATTGCTGAGGTGATTCTATTAGGCCTATTAGTGTGGTCTAACAACCCCTGTAGGGTCTTAATAGAAGGGAAAGCATTCCTGAGGTAATTCAAGCACCCTGTGTGGTCAACAAACTACATAATAATAAAGAACCACAATACCGATTTTCACATTTCCATTTTACGGGTGCACCATTTCAACACATGATAACTACCAAAAAGCTACCTGTTTGCAATGGTTATCATGCCAAAATGTTTACTTGAGATGTCCAAGAAGTCAAAAAAACAGATTAGAACTTGCCCACCCGTTCGATTGCGAGAGGTCAATTTTTGGGTCCTGGCTCAAGGCCTATTTGGCACAGGCCTATCCACAATTGTTTCATTGCAAAGAAAAGTGTTAAGTTCTTTTCGCTGCCTTTTCCGCGTCCATCTCGTGTTGGGATTGCGATCTCCTTCCCCTTTCCGTGCGAGTTGACTTGACACTTGTCCGATGTGATGTTTGTTTGAATTTCTCCGATGACCATTACACTTGAGTCGATCTGGTGCTCGCTGCTTCTTTGCTCTGTGACTTTGTTGCGATCATCCAGTCGGGCAGGTGTGGATCAATTCCTTACTGTAATGTCCCCGTAAATAATGGCCTTCCAACAACTGCTGGTCCGAGTTCATGTAGTTTATTTATCTTCAAGTTCAATGTACATAGATCTGGTACCACCGTAAGGAATTGGTTGCATTTTACAGGTGCATTAGGCTCTGACTGCTCTTAGAATGTTGAAAACATAACAGCGGCAACAAACATAACAATGGAATTGTAGAACCAAACAATAGAACAAAACAATTATATAACCAGTGACTACTGGGTTCTTTACACCGAGGCTGGTAGTTGACACTGCACCCAAAGTGATGATGCTTCTCTCAGTTTCCACCCCTCGGGGGCCCAGCCCGAGGGAGGTTGCTGTCGCCCGAAATTGATGATTTACACATGACTTTGTAACCACGGGCCTCAGAAGATTGCTCTCCTCTGCGCTCTTGTGTTAGTTCTTGCAGAACTTGTTTGATTGCAGGCAACCTATCCATTATGTTACGCAAGGCTACAAATCGGCATGCCCATCTAGTGTCACTCAATGGCTGTAACTCTCTCGTGTTTCCATACATGTTCTTCTGAACAGCCAGCCATTTAGCATGCACATATGATGATGAGGTGAAAACATAGAGACTCTGTAGCAACGCAAAGAACTCTGCTGCTTCCGGGACCGTTTTGACCACATCCACTAGGACCAAATTAAGACAGTGTGCACTACAGTGAATGTAAAAGGCATATTTTGCCTTCTCCTTAATGCGTGCCTGTACGCCTGAGTGTTTACCACTCATAACGGCAGCACCGTCGTATGCCTGGCCTATGAGATGGTTCTTATAGTCAAGACCATGACGTTCCAGTAGCTGGACTATTTTTTCTGTAAGCCCTGCTGCATCCAGCTTCTCCGCACATTCAAAATGAAGGAAACTCTCCTTGATGACTCCATTGTAGTAATAACGGAGAATGAACGAAATCTGTTCTTTTTTTGACACATCTTTAGTCTCATCAGCCATGACACTGAACGTTTCACTTTGTTTCACTTCTTCAATGATTTCTGATCGAATCATATCAGCCAAACACTCTAGCACCTCATTTTGAATTGTGCAGCTTGTATATTTTGCATTATGAATGCTTGTCAACCTATGCTTAACAACTGCATCATGATTGGCAACTATATCAAGAATTTCCTTGAAGTTGCCTTTGTTTTTGGAATCTCCAAATTCAGCATGCCCTCTCTGTGCTATGTTTTGCCTAGTTAAGCAACAGCACCTCACCTATTGTTTTTATGTACTCTCGATTTTCCTTCACTTGTTTAGTGTGCTGCTCATTAAGGACATTTTCCAGTGTTTTATTTGTTTTTACAGCCTGTTGATAATCCCTCCATGCCATCATTGCTTGGCTGTGCCTGTCAGATTTGAGGTGAACTGCAAAACCTCCCTCTCTCTGTCGCCTTTTTCCAGTTTTTAAACCCCAATGCGGAATCGAATACAGTGGTTGCTGGATTTGGTGGGCTAAAGTGGCGGCATGCAAAACAAAACACTGAGTCACAGGAAACAGAGTATTGAAGCCACTGATGTATACCATACCAACTGGCCTGGAAACTACGCTTCTTGCCTCCCATGATGGTGAAAGGGAAGGTCTTCATCTGTGGCTGTACTGGAGAGTCATCCCTACACATGCTGATACTGGAAGAAGAAGAAGAGGACACACTTTACTCAGAGTTTCACTCTGTATAAGTGACCAGAGTAGATATTGCAACCATGCTGCACACTGAAATTGTTGCCAATTTGATGTTTTCATGAATATTTACCAAGTAATGAACTAATATTTACTAACTACGTTAGTATGTTAAGTATGTATTCCAGCCACAAGTATATTTTTATTCAAAATGGTGGACATGGAGAATATCCCCCTTGTCATGTATTAAAAGTGCAATTTATGACAATGAATTTGATGATGATGGTACATATTCATGAAAAAGGTAACATTTGTGAATGGGCTGCATGAGTTCTGGAAATAAACTACTAAAAATACTACACAGTACACGTTCAAATGCAAAAAAATAGATTAATCACCAATCAGTGTTTAAGCCATTATTTAAAGAGTTCACACATTATATGGACAGGATATCGTAACCTTTACTGTTTATAGGCCTACTTCTCTCTCTCTCTCTCTCTCTCTCTCTCTCTCTCTCTCTCTCTCTCTCTCTCTCTCTCTCTCTCTCTCTCTCTCACACACACACACACCTGGTGGTGCAGCAGTAGGCCTGCTCCACATGGGTGCTGCTGACTGACTTGCCAGCCCTGCAAATCCCTCCATTTCTCTCTGTCTAGGTTCTGACTGCTCCTTCCTCCTGTTCTCTCTCCTCCGGCTCATCCTGCTCTCTCTCCTCCAGCTCCTCCTGCTCTCTCTCCTCCGGCTCCACCTCTCTCTCCTCCAGCTCCTCCTGTTCTTCCTCCTCCTGCTCTCTCTCCGGCTCATCATGCTCTCTCTCCTCCAGCTCCTCCTGCTCTCTCTCCTCCTGCTAAAAACGCCCATGATTAACTGATTTTGACAGGTCGGTTGCCAGGGCAACCCTAAACAAATGCCCGGTGGGGCACGAGCATTTAAAGGTACAGAACAGAACTGGTTCAGCTCGTCTGCAAGTGAGGGATGAGAGACTTGGATGTTGGATTTTTTCCCCTTCAGACCTGAAATCATGTGCAGTCCCTGCCACATATTTCTTGAGTCATTACCTTCCAGCTGTTCCTCAATCTTATGGGTCCGTGTATCTCTTGGCCATTCGATTTTCAGGCAGATGTTCTATGCAGACTGGGCGATATAAAGGACATGAATACACGCGTGTTAACACTAATGTCGTTTTGATTGTCGGGGGTGTCGAGGGTCGATAAGCATCTCACTGAAATAATTTTTTGGAACTTGGGATGTCTGCTATCGGCTCGAGAGGGAATATGACTATCGGTTGTTATATTTCATCTCGTAGTCATGAATAGCCATTACAGCCAGAGCTACAAACAGTTTGGGCTGTGGGTGGCATCATGCCAGCTAGCCTACTTGAGTGCTAGCGTTACGAAGAGGGCAAGTCAAAAACTTTCGTCATACTCTGCAAACTTACGTGCAGGGGTATTTATACCAGGGTAATAATAACCCAAACAAACCAGAATTTAAAAGACAGACTTAGCCATGGTAAGACTGCAACCCAAATCAAAGGAATGTTGGCCAGATGTTAGGAATATCACTCGCACCCACAGACCTAGGTCTGCGCTCGCACCGTAGGCCTACGTTCCTTCACAGCTGACAGACAGGCGCTCAATCAACGTCTTCCGGTTCATGTAATTAAAAAATAGGTGATGGAAAAACGAAGCCATAATTTAATTCTGAATTACAAGCCTGCCCGCGTTTAACAGAATGAAACGGATAATGAAAATTGGTTCGTTTTCCGATTTTCGTTTCCCGATTTCCAAAACAAAAATCGGATAACGAGTTATTTTCTGTTTTCTATTTCCCGATTTGGAAAAGGAAATCGAATGGCCACGAGATACACGGACCCTTATGCCTATATTCTCTTTTTGCTGCTTTAATTGTTTTCCGCAGGTCATATCTGGCTTTTTTCTCCAGCTCTTTGTTTCCAGAGGCAAATGCACTATCCCGGGCTCTTAGAGCAGATTTAACTTGGTTATTTATCCATGGTTTTTGATTTGGATACATTTTGACAGTTTTTGATGGAACAATGTCTTCAACACACTTCTGAATGAATCCAGTGACTGTCTCTGTGTATTCATTTATATCCCCATTAGATGCTTCACGGAACATGTCCCAATCAGTGCATTCAAAGCAGCCTTGCAGTGCAATCTGATTCATCAGACCAGCAGCTAACTGTTTTGACAGTGGGTGGGCTCTGTTTTAGGGCCAAAACATACCAAGGCGGAAAAGAACGGTCCCGGGACGAACGCAGTCTTTCTGCTTAGTTTTGGCTGGCGTGTTTTCTCTGCCTTTCACACTGACAGTGTTGGCGTGCGCGGCCAGTCCTATTGAAAACCCTCCCCACAGCCAAAGCTAGCATGCTACTTTGCCATTCATTTGAATGAGACACCGCCGGCCGCCGGCGTGAAAAATACGCTCGAGCTCTATTTTCCAAATATAGCACGGAGCCAGCTCCCGCGCCGCTGACGCCCGACTACCGCCGGTTGGTGTATAAGGACAGATAGGTTTCAATGTATTTTCACCGACGCCGGTAAAAAAACGGGGCCGTTCCGCGCCGCTTTACCGCCTTGGTGTGTAAAGCGGCGTACACACACAAAGCTAGCTTTTCGCTTGCTCGCCTACTCGCCACTCTTTCATGGAATGTTCACTGAAAGTTCCCGCGGCTTTAACTGCCAATGAACAGGCGAGAAGTACCGCATTCCAATTGGTTACTCGCTTACTCGCCTCGCTCGAAGATAAAATATTTTCAACTCGGAATCCGCCCACATCGCATCGCTTGTACAGTGCTCGCCTACTCGCCTGCGAGTCTCGCTGGAACACATCGACATTCTATTTACTTCATCCGCTGAGCGAGTAACTAGTAGTGACGTGTGTGTACGGCCCTTCAGACCCCTTAGTTTCTGCTTGTAAACTGGAAGGAGCAGGATTGAGGAATGATCCGATTTGCCAAACGGTGCGCGGAGGAGGGGCTTGTACCTATCACGGAAGGGAGTATAGCAGTGGTCTAATATGCTATTTCCACGTGTGTTTACATCTATATGCTGGAAGTATTTGGGCAGTATCTTTCTCAGAGAAGCGTGGTTAAAGTCGCCTGCGACGATAAAGGCAGCCTCTGGATGTAAGCTCTCCATTTTGCTGATAATCGCGTACAGATATTTTAGCGCTAGTTTCGCATTCGCTTGCGGTGGAATGTATACTGCGGTTGCTACAACAGCTGTGAATTCTCTTGGTAACCAGAATGGTCGGCATAGAATTGTAAGGTATTCAATGTCTGGAGAACAAAAGGTTTTGATTACGTGGATACTCTCACTGTCACACCAAGCACCGTTAACCATAAAACACACCCCTCCACCCCTGACTTTGCCCGACAGCTCTTTCGACCTGTCGGTCCGGAACACAGAGAAGCCAGGTGGAGAAATGGCATGGTTTGGCGCATCTTCAGATAACCACGTCTCCGTGAGACAGATTAATGTTACAGTCTTTGATTTCTCTCTTAAAAGAGATTCCTGCATGCAGCTCACACATGTTATTGTACAAAGATTGAACGTTGGCTAAGAGTATGCTTGGGAGCGGTGGTCGATTTGCTCGCTGTCTCAGTCGCACTAACACACCGGCTCTCCTACTTCTTGGACGGCGGTGGCGGCGGCGTCTCTTCCATGGCAACAATGGGAAAGATGCGTCCCGAGTGAGCGCAGTATCCCAGTTAAGAAACTCTGGCTCCACATGAGCTGACAGCGAGTAGTTTATGTCCAGTAGTGTCTCTCTGTCATACTGAATGAGGCCACTTGTTTGTCGTAGAAAAAAAAGGTATATACATAGTAATATTATTAAAAATATATCAGAAAGATGAGGAGCGAAAATCAAGGCTGCCATTTTCGGCGCTATTGTTACGTCATTGATATTCACCCAAACAGCAAAAAAGTCGGGGGGGCAGATTTGGTATTAGAGCTATTTGTTTCACTCCATGTCTGTGGACGGTGTCCTATATTTTATACAGTGGTGTTGTGCTTGGAAGTTTGCTTGGTAGTGTAGAGAGACGTGGGGAAAGCTAATATGCAAGCCCTGTAGTTGCAGAACTCGTGCTGTTAGACTTTCTATTTCATTGAAATTGAAAACATTTCTTTGCAAACTGTTCGCCGTCTTGGATAATGAACACCATGCACTCTATAAACACAAAGAGATCGTATATTTGAACTATAACATCACTATCGTATCCGCACTCAAATTTCACAGCTCCCACAGTGTGCACAGATCCAGTTAGCCAAGGCACTGCTAATGACACGGTGTGCGTTCCATTCCCCACACTGTGCACTGTGTACTGAGATGCAGTGCACTTCCCACCCTCAAGTTAACGCCAAATAAGTGCAGATATTTTGGCTGACACAAGTGCGTGGATTGAGACGTGATTTTTCATCTTCTGACATCAATTCCGGCTCGTGTTTGTTTTTGGGGGGCGGGACTAAGAGTGTTGAAAAACGGTTAAAACAATGTTTACAAACAGTCCTTACTACTGAACAAAACAACTTCTGTACATTAGAGTTCTGTTTCTGGACACATGAAAACACGTTTGAAACCATGTAAACTTATAGTTTTCTATTCGAGTGGTCCATTAAAGCTAAAACAAAAGGGCTCCATGCACATTCCTTGGAAGTTGTCCTGGTAGAGTTGCTCCAGTGCCTCTTCTTTGCATTCCTCCATCTTCAGGAAAGAGGGTGTGTGGACTGGTCCCTGCAGCCACTGCGCTCCCCGTGGGAGGTCCCTCAACGCCAGGGGCTCATCCTAAAACAAAGCAAATCAGAAGTCATGTTTCGTATTAGTCTTACAGTTAAACTATCATGATCTAGTTAGCATGAGCTCTGAGGTCAGTCACGTATACAAAAGGATTAAAATGGCCCCAATGCACTGCATTTCCTGTGGTGTAACTTCATGTCCTTGTTTTTTATGTATCATGCAAGAATATAAGGCAAACATTGCATGCATGTCAGAGTTCCAAGGCCAAAGCGACCTCTGACATTACATTCAATGCATTATTGACAACACACACAGGCCTACCGGCTCCTGCCCCCTGATGGCCTTAACCCTGAAGACTGGAGGAAGGGTCCCATCCAGGAGTTGTTGTGATTCTCTGGTCCAATAGGCGAACCTCCGCCCCAAGTCCTGCCCCTGTCTTTTAGAAGATATGACATGACTCTATTAGTTGTACTCAGATTACAAATCCTGAGTAACTGCATTCCAGTCATTGTTTCAACCTTCCCCACACTTAACATTACACTGTGCAGTATATCTTACCTCTGGATGGAGAACCTCTCCATCAGTTGGAGACACCACCACTTTCTGATTTCTGGTATATCGCTCTGTAAAACACATCGTTTCAGTGTTTATTTCTTATGTTTGATTTAGTAATTCTGTCATTTCATGTCTTAGATGTATACCATTCTAACTTACGGTCTCGGAGTCGAAAGGGGCACCGCTGCAGAGGCAGAAGGCGTACTGTTGAGGAGGTAAACAGGTGGAGATTATGAACATTTATACAGTAGTTAGATACAGTGAATACATTTTGTGATATCTGATTGGATGAGATGCATCAGAGGTTATGAAGATGTTGGACAATGGTGTGTAGTCTACATTGTAATCAAAATTACCATCAGCATGAAGATGCCACAGCGTATTCCATCATGCTGCACCGGGAATGGCTGTTAAGTGAAAATGGTTGATCAGTTTTGATAATGAGGCCTGAAACACCCTCAGATTATCCGTGGCCAAATTTCACAGCAGGTGTAAGATACTGTTGTGCGTAGACCTCCCCAGGTCTCTAGTCTAGATGACCAAGTGTTGGATTAGATTGGTGATGATCTAAAGGTGTTTCAGCAAGGCTGAAATCGGTCATTTTCATCTTTGCAAACGGCGCGCCACTGATTCACTATACAAAGTTACCTTGGGCTAAAACATGAATCCTTCTATTCTGTCAATGTCCCTGAATACTGAGGATAGTTTTTGTAAAGTAGGACAATACTCCAGCCTCTCAGCTTGCCAATCAAGCTGTGGATGGAGGACCACCAGGCCAATACCCTGACATGGTCAGATCAATACCCTGACATGGTCTTCCTAAGTCAATACATTTCTATTATGTTGCTTTTAAGTTAATATCATCTTCTTTTCTTTGCCTTTTTGAGATTTGGAGACATTATGTATTTTTTTAACCATTTGAGATTTTCTGTAAACAAATAATCTAAATGACAATATTTTATTTCGAAATTCGGAGGAAAAGTTGTCAGTAGTTTATAGAATGGAATAGCAATGTTTGTTTTACTCAAACACATACCTATCCATGGAAAACGCAGGAAAAACTGAACATTTTGAGGTTGGGCTGTATAGGCCTACATAGCCTACCACATTGACAAATTCTCGGTCTTGGTCCGATATTAATTTTTTGACAAATCTAAGGAGATTCCCCATCAGTGCTGTAGCAACAGCTGTTGCTGAGGCCGTGTGGAGAGGCTCAGTCATAACTCACTTGGTGAAAAGATCAGTGACGGTGAGGACATATGTGTGCCCTGCCTCGGTGGTCCTCAGGGGACCGATTAGGTCCATGCCGATTACCGTCCATGGCTCATTCACCTACAAAAACATTTAAGTGCAATTAGTGCTTTCAATTAGCTCATTTCTGGCACGGTTCACAGCACAAAGGTAGAGACTACCTGGATTGGGTGGAGGAGATGGGGCACCGTCTTTATTGGATCATGAAAGTTGCCATTGGTGGTAGTGCTTGTACTGAAAAAGTAAAACACAATGCAGGTGAAAGTGAACCAATTAATATCAAAATGTTGTCTGAACAAAGTATGTGATGTTATGCCAGAGAAAAACGCCTACCTATTCCCTCACGTCGTCATTTATAGTGGACCAGTAGTAGCCACGGACCACTTTATCTCTTGACGCTCTCATACCACCACCCTGTACCTGGGTCATCGTTGCATTCTCTTTCGACTTTTTTTGGTCCTCCGACAGGACCACAAGGCGCATATATTTCTTTTGGGGGCCAATGTAAAATAACTGATTGTCTGTGGGTTACATACAGATTGATACATTATACTTAGGGCAATTATGAAGTCATTATTATTGGCTGATGTTGTGGGTGAATAACATTCATCTTGAAACAGATAGATAGATAGGCCTAGCTAGTGTAATACCAGAGCCGCCGCTAGAGATAAGCCCAGATCGCCACTAATAGAAAACATGTGGATTGGATCCGGCCCAGATCTGGCCCCGATCCGTAATACACATTTGGGGCTCATCTGGCCCGGATCTGAGATCCGTATGTGGAGCTCATCTGGCCCTTATCCATTTCCTATCTGGGCCTGATCCGTATTATTATTATTATTATTATTATTATTATTATTATTATTATTTAATTATGAGGGGGGCCCCCAAACCACATATGCTTAGGGCCTCCAAAACCTTGGCAGTGGTGTGGCCCCTACTAGTAGAGTACTTTTGTTAATCCCGAGGTAAATGAATACTATAGTTTAATAATTATTAATAATAATAATAATTGTATTTTGTATCACACAAGGCATGTAACTCAAAGTGCTTAACAAATTGGGAAAAAACCTCATTGTTAGAGGTCGATTTAAAAGGAGAGACAGAAATAGCAGGAAGGCAGAGGTAGAAGAGATAGATAGAGATTGTAGAGACATAGGTTAACGTAGGTTAGAACCAGGATTCTTAGAGACGTAAGGTCCATAGTGGCTGGGTCTAGCGTAAGTCATACATAGTCCCACTGAATTTGGGCGCTCAGATGCGGCCCCTGGTGGCATCAGGGGTGAGGAAAAACTCCCTTTTGCTTGATTCATAGTTTGTAGGGGCAAAAAGCTCAATGAGGTCTGAGAAAAAAAAACCTGTAGCCAGGAAGAAACCTCAGGCAGAGATCAGCGGCCACCTAGGGTAGCCCCCTGCCAGGGCTGGTCGTTAACAGTAAGGACGCTGCTGCAGCTGGGACACTGTGCCGCCTTGGCAGCTAGGAGTTGGCAAGGATGAAAAGGTGGGTCTTCAGCTGCTTCTTGAAGGAGTCGACGGAGCTGGCTGATCGGATCTTGATTTGGAGGGCGTTCCATCTCTTGGGCGCATAGCAAACGAACGCGGCGTCGCCAATCTTCTTTTGCGGGGGGGTGGGAGTCCTTAGCAGCTTGGCATCAGTGGACCTGAGAGCTCGAGCAGGCGCATAAAAAGAGAGCATGTCAGAGATGTAACTAGGGGCAAGTCCATTTAATGCTTTAAATACTGTCAGCAGAATCTTAAAGTCAATTCTGTACTAGACAGGCAACCAGTACAGGTCTGCCAAGACAGGAGTGATGTGCTCTCTCCTTCTGGTTCTTGTTAGGATTCTCGCCGCAGAGTTTTGAATGAGTTGCAATTTGTCAATTAACTTTTTTGGCAGGCCAGAGAAGAGAGCAGGGGGGGCCAAGCCGCGTACTTTGTTGACATTTCTAAGATTGAAAAAAGCAGATTTTGTTATCTTGTTGATGTGAGGCTCAAAGCTCAAATTCGAGTCTATGACCACACCTAGGCTAGTAACCTTATCTTTAATATGCATGCTTATGTCACCTAGGCTTGAGTGGAGTTTTGCACGTTTTTCCTTAGGGCCAATGAGCAGCACTTCAGTTTTATCCTCAATTAATTTTTGGAAGTTACTGTTCATCCAATCTGTTATGGCAGACATGCATTTAGTCAAGGCATGAATGGCAGTGGTTTGGCTTGGCTCAACAGAGATATATAATTGTGTGTCATCGGTATATCTATGAAAATCAACATCCTGCTCTCTGATGATGGAGCCAAGGGGCAACATATAGGCTGAATTCGAAACGGGAGGCAGTGACTCGATGACTCTCCTCCTACATAAACAGGTCACTGATCAGAGAGGCGAAGTTAGCTGATGAGGCAGCCGTTACGAACGGCACTAACGAGTGCGCCGCCTTGCGCATTTGATGTTACGGCGATTCTTGCTATTCTATGGCGGGAGTTACGTTCATCACGTTAGCGCTTAGCTTACGCATGCTATTTGAACGGTGAATGATCGTCAGACGGCGGAATCGTAAAATAGGCTATAAATAGATCTAGCGACAGCATATTTAGATACTACAATGTTGATTTATGCATTCGATTTTCAATATCTACATACATAAGTGTCAGAATAAAGAGTATGATAAGGTAGTAGCTTGGGTAGTAGCCATGTTTGTTTTTCAGGTTTCCGGTGGAGAGGGAGGTGGCGCACAGCATGTTGGGTACCAAGGCAGTGAAGTCAGCATCTGATGTATCCTCGAAATATCCTCGTTACGCCCACAAATGCAGTCAACTGCCGAGAGAGGAAATAAAGCAATTTTTCGTTTCGATCCACACTTCATGACTCGATGTCCAGTTAGCTCACTGGAAGTACAGCTGCCTTCCCTGTTTCGAATCGGGCCATAGAGAGAGAAGAGGAGAGGGCCCAAGCAACTACCCTAAGCAACTCCAAAAGGCACATCATACTTGTTGGAGACGTATTCTCCAATGGTGACAAAAAACTTCCCTCCTGTAATATATGTTCTTTTTCTAACTTCGTTCGGTGTTTCACTATGGGAATCGCTTAGGGCGTGACCAACTTACGGAAGCTCTATGACATTACGTCTGTCGGAGACAGACAGGTTGACTCGTTCGGGCTCCGCCCCCTAGGGTATACCCAGTCGACCCTCCGGAATTCCATCATTCACGCTTTCTTCCGTGACCCAGAAGAAAGAGACCGAAGCTCGACTGCGCTAGGTAAGGCTGTACTCGCTTAACTGTTCTCAGGCGGACCGCTCAGGACCCTGTCGCCGAACGCAACTGCGGCTTACTAGTGCTGTTTTTGCTAACCTTCGTAAAGAAGTATTGTGAAAGTTTGCAGTTTCCCTGCTTATTTTCTTGATCTGGTAAAGTCTCGACGCTACCAGAGTAGCGTGGCAGACTAACAACCTGCCTAGCTATCCAGCCGCGGCATTAACTTGCTTAAGCTGTTCTCCACCCAGTATTCGGTTACTGGTGTGGACTTTTTGTGGTAAACCTAAACCGCAATCGACTTTGCGCCGTTTCTAGCTTTCCCACCTGTATACTTTCTAACGTTTTATCCACGAGGACCATCCCGCTCGTTGGACAAGACGCTAGTTGGTAACGTCCAGCTAGTCACCCACACCACGTGTGGCTAAGCTGCTAGCAGGCGCCAACCTAGCTACGCACATGTCGTGACGAGTAGTTTGGTTCAATATATTCTAACCCTCTCTTCTCTCCCACAGAACATGGCTTCCACAAGCAATCCATAAACAAATTCCCCCGCCAAAGGGACCGGTGGAAAGGGTGGGCAAGGGAAGGAACCAACTTCCCGCCCATGCCCAGCTCAATGCGGCTCCACCATCTCTGGGAGAGACCCGCACATGATGTGCATCTTCTGCACGGGCCCTCAGCACGCTCAAGCAGCGATGAAGGACCCAAGCTTCTGTAAACACTGCATCGACATGCCGGATAAGGTCCGCGCACGCAGACTGAATGTGGCGGTAGGCAACAACCGGGGACCCAACGCCGGCGTGGTGCCCAAACCCGTTTGGTCAGACGAAGTGGACGTCGAGGCTTATCCCTACGAGGACCTAAACTTCCACTCCTACCTACCCACCCGTGAGGACGGCTACCTACCCGTCACTGACAACCCCCCCTCCCAGGGAGAGGAGGAAGAATGCACGATGGAGTGTGAGCCCGGGGTCGACCCATGGACCCTAGACTCCGACGACGAGGGCTACCCAGCCCCCCTGCTGTCACCCAGGCCCCCCAGCACCAGTGACCAGACTGGCCCGGCGGACGCCAACCTGTTTGAGGTGTGCAAGAGGGCAGCAACCAAACTGGCCCTCCCGTGGCCCACCCCACAGGACACAGAGGGCCCCGAGAGAGACCTCTACGACGGACGTCGTCTCCCTCCAACCCCTGTCCACACCAAGCAGCTCCTCCCGGCGGTCCCGGACTGCATGCGGGAGGTGCGCAAGTACTGGGACGCCCCCTTCCGCAGTAAGCTGCCCACGAGGGGCTACACCACCCTAGAAGTTGGGGACATGAAGGAGCTGGGCCTCAGCGGCCCACCATCAGTAGAGGCCTCCATCGCGCATCACCTGCACCCGAACAGGAGGACGATGCCAGCAGCCTCCGGCGTCACCCTGCCCACCAAAGCGGACTGCATCACGGCGTCGGTCCTACAGCGCATTTATAAATGCGCGGGCAGGGCAGCCTGCTCCCTCAACGCGGTGACTCTGCTCTCTGCATACCAGGCCAGGATCTTGGAGGACTTGGGCACGCAAATCGACGTAGATTCGCCGGATCCAAAGCTCTGGGAAGAGATATGTGTGGTGCAGGACCTCCTCCTCCGTTCGGCACGGGGCGCGGTCCAAGCAACCGGCCGCACCATGGGCCTGGCCGTAGCGGGAGAGAGGGCCCTCTGGCTCAACCTCTCCGGCCTGGGCGACACACAGAGAGCTGACATCTTAGACGCCCCGTACGACCCAACCAAAGGCCTGTTCGGACCCACATTGACCAGAATGCGGGAGATGTCTACGCTGAGGAAGCAAGAGGATGAGGCTTTTAACCTGTGCCTGCCTCGCAAGCCAGCCCCTCGCCCCCAGTCATCCCATCAAGCCTTTGCCCCCCATACAAGAGGCAGACAGCCCGCGGGAAGAGGCCAGCGCCACCCCCCCGGCGCCCAGGGTGGACAGAGGTCCAGGGGGCCCAGCCCAGCTCAGTGGCCCAAGCCATCTTTCGCCGCGGCGGCGGCGAAGACCAGGCACCAGCCCCAGCAGGGGGGCAAGAATACCCCCCGGGCCTGACACACCAAACCCAAGGTCTCCTTCCTCTCCACCAGCACAGAAAAGGAGAAGGATAGGAGAAGAGTTCAAAACCTCTGCTGTTCCCCAGAGGAAAAATATGTGTCGCCAAGCACTTTTTGTTCAGAGCAAATTAAAAGGTCCACAGTCGCATCCAGGCCTAAGGCCGAGGGCGACTGTACCACAAAAAAATGTGTTCCCCCCAAAAAACACGAAAATTGGGTGTATTCCCCCCATAACCCCACTAGGGGGCAGAACACCCTTTACAATAGGGAGCGCACGCTCAGAGAGACGCGTGACGTCATCTCTACGCGCCTCCACGGCGCTAGCCACGTTATCAAAGAGCGACATGTTAGGCTCATTCAGCGCTCAGAGGGGCCAGTGGCTCACAGTAACAGCCCATCCGTGGGTCCCAAATACTGTTATGAAGGGATACAGACTACAATTCGCCAAGAAACCTCCGAGTTTCGGAGGGGTATTAATGTCAGTAGCCTACGGAGAGTCTGCTCGAGTGTTGAACGAAGAGATATCGTCTCTTCTACACAAGGGAGCGATCAAAATAATACCGGAAGTAGAACGAGACCAGGGTTTCTACTCCAGATATTTTCTCATTCCAAAGAAGGGGAGCGCTTCACTTCGTCCAATACTGGACCTACGTGTGCTAAACAGGTACCTTCGCAAATACACATTCCGTATGTTGACACACAAGGTACTTTGTCAGTCGATTCGCCCCAACGATTGGTTTGTCACGATAGATGCGGCAGACGCATTTTATCACATAGAAGTTTTTCCCGCACTCAGAAAATTCCTGCGATTTGCTTTCCAGGGCATCGCATACGAATTCCTAACCCTGCCATTCGGGCTAGCCCTGGCACCCCGGTGATTCAGCAAGTGCGTGGAGGCAGCTTTAGCCCCGCTTCGCTTCAGGGGGATAAGAATTCTGTCGTATCTAGACGACTTTCTTCTATGTGCGCATTCGAGGGAACAAGCTATGCTAGATTCCAAGACAGTGTTGACACATTTAGAGAATCTGGGATTCAAAATAAATCGGGAAAAGAGTCAGCTGGAGCCCGCCCAGTGCACGAATTACCTAGGCCTCCACCTAGACTCACGCACGTACCAGGTCAGGCTATCAGACGAGAGAGTAGCCTCTTTCTCTCAGTGCCTGGATCGTTTTCATGTACAGAGGGTAGTAACCTTCAGGAAATGTCTAAGTTTGCTGGGACTGATGGCGTCAGCAATCTCAGTAGTGAAATGGGGTCTTCTCATGATGAGACAGTTTTAACAGTGGGTGAAAGCGCTACGCCTTTGTACCCGTCGCCACCTAAACCACAGAGTCAAAGTGACCAGCGCATGCGAGGTGGCCCTCCGATACTGGAGGGACCCAGCAGTACTGACCACAGGTGTACCCCTGGGGGGTGTGTCGTCGAGAATGACACTGACAACAGATGCCTCCCTAGAGGGCTGGGGGGCAACATTGGGGGGCAGGACAGTCAATGGCTTGTGGCCTCAACAGTTGAAGACAGAACACATAAACTATCTAGAACTTCTAGCAGTGTTCTGGGCTGTGAAACATTTCCAAGACATACTGAGAAACAATCACGTGTTAATAAAGACAGACAACACAACAGTGGTAGCTTATATCAATCGCCAGGGCGGCACGCGATCACTGAAGCTACACAGGCTAGCGAGACGACTGTTGCTCTGGTGCGGAGCGCAGTTCCTGTCAGTTCGCGCAACTCATGTACCAGGGATACTGAACAGGGGCGCCGATCTCTTATCGAGAGGGAACCCCTTATACGGAGATTGGACTCTCCACCCCCAGGTAATAGCCCAGGTGTGGGAGAGGTTCGGACAGGCCACCGTAGATCTCTTCGCCTCGCGAGAAAACGCTCAGTGCCCTCTTTATTTTTCTCTAACGGACGGAAATGCACCGCTGGGTGTGGATGCGCTGGCTCACCAGTGGCCAAACGCCCTGCTATACGCATTCCCTCCCATCAGTCTAATTTGCCCCACACTGGCCAGAATCAGGGAACAGGGCCTATCGCTGATATTAATAGCCCCACATTGGCCATCCAAACAGTGGGTAGCAGAGATTGTACAGATGTTGGAGGGCCCTCCGTGGCCCCTACCTCTGCGGAGAGACCTGGTCTCTCAGGCGAGAGGAGAAATGTATTACCCACATCCAGACAGACTGGCACTATGGGCCTGGCCCGTGAGAGGTGGAACTTAGACGCTGTAGGCCTACCCCCAGCTGTTATAGAAACAATACAGGGAGCTAGAGCTTCCTCTACCCAAAATCTATATGGCTGTAAATGGCGAGTGTTTGAAGCATGGTGTGCACAGAAGGACATCTTAGCTTTTCAGTGCTCTGTGGTAGAGCTTCTTAGTTTTCTACAAGACCTGTTGGAGAAGGGTAAGGCCTTCTCCACCATAAAGGTGTACCTAGCAGCCATCTCTGTTTGCCATGTAAGCTTTGGAGAGAAGTCAGCGGGACAGCACCCCTTAGTGTGTCGCTTCATGAGAGGCGCAAGACGCAAACGCCCGGTATCCAGACCGTTAGTCCCGCTGTGGGACTTAGCCTTAGTTCTGGACGCCCTATGCGCCCACCCCTTCGAACCTCTGGAGGAGGTGAGCTTTAAGTTTCTCTCTATCAAGACGGCCCTATTGGTAGCCTTGACCACGGCGAAACGAGTGAGTGAATTGCAGGCCTTCTCAGTGAAGCCCTCATGCTTACAATTTGCCAATGACTTTAAGATGGTACGCCTTAGACCCAACCCGGGGTTTGTGCCTAAAGTGGTAGACTATGCGTATAAGTGTCAGACAGTGGAGTTGGAGGCTTTCCACCCCCACCCCCTCCCTTTCACTTCAGAGGATGGTCAAGAGCTCAACCGCTTGTGCCCGGTTAGAGCTCTAAGAATTTATATTCGTAGAACAGCTGAATTTAGGAGACACGATCAGCTGTTTATTTCTTGGGCAACTCAGCACAGAGGCTTGCCTCTGTCAAAGCAGAGACTGTCACATTGGATTGTGGAGGCTATAGCAACAGCCTATCAGAGTAAGGGCTCCTTACCCCCAGAGGGCCTGAGAGCTCATTCAACCAGAGGCATGGCCACCTCTTGGGCACTATTCAGAGGTGTGTCAATAGGAGACCTATGTGGTGCAGCGAACTGGGCCTCAGGGAACACGTTCGCCCGCTTCTATAGACTGGACGTCTCGGGGCCGTCCCTAGCTCACGCAGTCTTGGGAATAGACTCAGCTGCGGTGATGTAAGCACCACGCCATGTCAGCGAGGGTATAGTAGACTCTACACTGGTGCGTGCAATACGGGAGTGGGCTATATCTCCCATAGTGAAACACCGAACGAAGTTAGAAAAAGAACGTGAGGTTACGACCATAACCCCCGGTTCTTTGATAACAGAGTGAGGTGTTTCACCTGTCTTTCCCTCCTTGCACGATGTGTGAGGTGGGGAAGAAACCGTGAATGATGGAATTCCGGAGGGTCGACTGGGTATACCCTAGGGGGCGGAGCCCGAACGAGTCGACCTGTCTGTCTCCGACAGACGTAATGTCATAGAGCTTCCGTAAGTTGGTCACGCCCTAAGCGATTCCCATAGTGAAACACCTCACTCTGTTATCAAAGAACCGGGGGTTACGGTCGTAACCTTACGTTTTGAACCACTCTATAATACTACTCATAATAATAATAATAATAATAATAATAATAATAATGTAGCAACCCTACTCATCATCCTTAAAAGTAGAATTATTAAGTCATTTACCGTCTAGGGGGGAATTACTGACTTTACCAGAGGCCTGGGGTAAACTATAGAAGTAGTTACTGTTGACTGCTGTGCTTATGTTGTACGCGAGCCCCCACTCTGAATTACACATCAGAGATATTGATAACAACATTCATAACAGACGTTCACTATATTAAATGAATTTGGAGTATCTAACACCCATAAATAAAACATCAATGGGAAACAGATTATATTAAAAGATAAATGATAGCAATTTACACACTGGAATTGATTCGCCCAAACACTCCTTCAAGGATACTCTGACCAAATGTCAGAAACACAGACAAAGACAACACACACAAAACAGAATCAAGAAAAATACCCGTCCGGGGTTAACGAAAGTTATTGTGGGTACCCATGTTGGCGCGCGATGGAGCTCTTACCGTCCATTGAACAGAAATGTTTACTCACAGATCGCCGTTTATCCACATTCACGTATCCACAAACTCAACCGTCACCCGATGTCACACCGGAGTCTCGACCCCAATACCATTCACGCCACCAGAATGGTTTTCTGACACGGAGCTGGTCCTCTCAGCCTGAAGGTCCTCAGCAGTAACCAGCGCTACCAGGCGCTAGCAGGCTAGCCGAGGCTCCAATGTTGACCGGGCAGATAGCATCTCCAACTGTCAAACCGAAACCGGTGACTAACTTCTCAAACAAAAATAAACATTAACTAGGAACTGAAACAAAACGGACACAGAAAGCTTGTGTGTCGAACTTCTCCCTCACCTACACGTAGGTATTTGTCAAGTTCACTTGAACCACATTTGTAAAGTCTTTTAAACCTCTCAGCGATCAAAAATGTCTCTCCGTGGATAATCTCCTCTCCTCTCTCGAGTCTCACGTACCCATGACAACCCGGTCCCCTTGGGAACCGAACAACAGGCAGTATAGGAAGCAGTATTAGTTCGCCAACAAAACAAAAGTTCATAGGAAGAAGTTGTATAAATGCTAGAAATACAATACATGACATTAGATGCTTATTCAAACTCTTTTAAAAAATTAGTATTAGTGCACCAAAACATATCACGCGTACAAGGCAATATTTCAGGTGTGTTACAATAATAATAATAATAATAATAATAATAATAATAATAATAATAATAGGCTACTGTAGATAACTAACCCTAACCAAAGGCAGTTGGAGTTAAATGAATCCAGAATTACAAAAATATGTCCTGGTTAAAACCAAAAGTCACATTTGAGTTCATAGGCCTACCTCTGACAAGATAATTGCTGCTTGCCAATCTTCATTTCTTTTTTTTCCACCCCAGCAGACACTTCTCCCTTCGCCATGAAGTCCAACAGTGCCCGGTGAAATGTGAAAGTATTCATTTTCGGTGCTAAAATCAATTTAAACACAGGAAGCGCAAACGTACCGTATACTAGAGAGTGACTACTGTATACTACAGAGTAACCTGAGGTAATTTGTAATTTGGCGCCACCCTGAGGTCATATAGAGGGACGGAAAACAGCGAGGGACGTATCGGGCATTGTCGTGAACACTCGGACCACATCGCATAAGCACCGCATGGGCGAATTGTAGCGCATGAGCTAAGAGATTGGTAACGGATCGGGGAGGACCGAACACGTTGGGTGCCGACAAGCAGGACACTGAAGAGCATAGTTGGATTATTGTTTCTTCCTGGACATTTACACACGCCTCACATAGTATGGGACTCAGATGGACAGCAAAAGTCAGGGGTGCAGGCCAATCATCATGCTGTAAGTACATTGACATCAACACAGCATTATCATATTAGTAAGCATAGGTTTTATAGCTCATAGTCAACATGAATCAATATGAAGACACACAAACACGCGCACACACACACACACACACAAAGACTGAGAGAGAGGGAGGGAGGGAGGGAGGGAGACAAAGAGAAGGACAGGGAGAGAAATGTTCCAGAGCTCCTACATCTTAAGGGGTATTACTGTGGGTTTTTTTTTTAACAGGACTGGCCGCGCACTCCAACGCTGTCAGTGTGAAAGGCAGAGAAAAATACACAATCACACAGGCAGCCTCAGAGGCTGTGTTACAATGGATAGATGTACAGTGATACCTTCAAGGTATCACCAAACACACAGGCAGCCTCAGAGGCTGTTTTACAGTGGATAGATGTACAGTGATACCTTCAAGGTATCCATGATCGATAGATGTACATTGATACCTTCAAGGTATCCACAATCACACAGGCAGCTTCAGGGGCTGTGTTACAGTGGATAGATGTACAGTAATACCTTCAAGGTATTCACAGTCACACATTCAGCCTCAGACGCTGTGTTACAGTGGATAGATGTACAGTGATACCTTCAAGGTATCCACAATCGATAGATGTACATTGATACCTTCAAGGTATCCACAATCACACAGGCAGCCTCAGAGGCTGTGTTACAGTGGATAGATGTACAGTGATACCTTCAAGGTATCCACAATCGATAGATGTACAGAGATACCTTCAAGGTATCCACAATCACACAGGCAGCCTCAGAGGCTGTGTTACAGTGGATAGATGTACAGTGATACCTTCAAGGTATCCACTATTGATAGATGTACAGTGATACCTTCAAGGTATCCACAATCACACAGGCAGCCTCAGAGGCTGTGGTACAGTGGATAGATGTACAGTGATACCTTCAAGGTATCATCAAACACACAGGCAGCCTCAGTGGCTGTTTTACAGTGGAAAGATGTACAGTGATACCTTCAAGGTAACCACAATCGATAGATGTACAGTGATACCTTCAAGGTATCCACAATCACACAGGCAGTCTCAGAGACTGTTTTACAGTGCATAGATGTACAGTGATACCTTCAAGGTATTCACAGTCACACAGTCAGCCTCAGACGCTGTGTTGCAGTGGATAGATGTAAGGTGATACCTTCAAGGTAACCACAATCGATAGATGTACAGTGATACCTTCAAGGTATCCACAATCACACAGGCAGCCTCAGAGGCTGTGTTACAGTGGATATATGTACAGTGATACCTTCAAGGTATCCACAATCGATAGATGGACAGTGATACCTTCAAGGTATCCACAATCACACAGGCAGCCTCAGAGGCTGTGTTACAGTGGATAGATGTACAGTGATACCTTCAAGGTATCCACAATCACACAGGCAGCCTCAGAGGCTGTGTTACAGTGGATAGATGTACAGTGATACCTTCAAGGTAACCACAATCGATAGATGTACAGTGATACCTTCAAGGTATCCACAATCACACAGGCAGCCTCAGAGGCTGTGTTACAGTGGATAGATGTACAGTGATACCTTCAATGTATCCACAATCACACAGGCAGCCTCAGAGGCTGTGTTATAGTGGATAGATGTACAGTGATACCTTCAAGGTATCCACAATCGATAGATGTACATTGATACCTTCAAGGTATCCACAATCACACAGGCAGCCTCAGAGGCTGTGCTACAGTGGATAGATGTACAGTGATAGCTTCAAGGTATCCACTATCGATAAATGTACAGTGATACCTTCAAGGTATCCACAATCACACAGGCAGCCTCAGAGGCTGTGTTACAGTGGATAGATGTACAGTGATACCTTCAAGGTATCCACTATCGATAAATGTACAGTGATACCTTCAAGTTATCCACAATAACACAGGCAGCCTAAAGACTGTGCTAAAGTGGATAGATGTACAGTGACACCTTCAAGGTATCCACTATCGATAGATGTACAGTGATACCTTCAAGGTATCCACAATCACACAGGCAGCTTCAGAGGCTGTGGTACAGTGGATAGATGTACAGTGATACCTTCAAGGTATCATCGAACTCACAGGCAGCCTCAGTGGCTGTTTTACAGTGGAAAGATGTACAGTGATACCTTCAAGGTAACCACAATCGATAGATGTACAGTGATACCTTCAAGGTATCCACAATCACACAGGCAGTCTCAGAGGCTGTTTTACAGTGCATAGATATACAGTGATACCTTCAAGGTATTCACAGTCACACAGTCAGCCTCAGACTGCTGTGTTACAGTGGATAGATGTACAGTGATACCTTCAAGGTAACCACAATCGATAGATGTACAGTGATACCTTCAAGGTATCCACAATCACACAGGCAGCCTCAGAGGCTGTGTTACAGTGGATAGATGTACAGTGATACCTTCAATGTATCCACAATCACACAGGCAGCCTCAGAGGCTGTGTTATAGTGGATAGATGTACAGTTCTACCTTCAAGGTATCCACTATCAATAAATGTACAGTGATACCTTCATGGTATCCACAATCACACAGGCAGCCTCAGAGGCTGTGTTACAGTGGATTGATGTACAGTGATACCTTCAATGTATCCACAATCACACAGGCAGCCTCAGAGGCTGTGTTATAGTGGATAGATGTACAGTGATACCTTCAAGGTATCCATGATCGATAGATGTACATTGATACCTTCAAGGTATCCACAATCACACAGGCAGCGTCAGGGGCTGTGTTACAGTGGATAGATGTACAGTAATACCTTCAAGGTATTCACAGTCACACAGTCAGCCTCAGACGCTGTGTTACAGTGGATAGATGTAAAGTGATACCTTCAAGGTAACCACAATCGATAGATGTACAGTGATACCTTCAAGGTATCCACAATCCCACAGGCAGCCTCAGAGGCTGTGTTATAGTGGATAGATGTACAGTGATACCTTCAAGGTATCCACAATCGATAGATGTACATTGATACATTCAAGGTATCCACAATCACACAGGCAGCCTCAGAGGCTGTGTTACAGTGGATAGATGTACAGTGATACCTTCAAGGTATCCACAATCGATAGATGTACAGTGATACCTTCAAGGTATCCACAATCACACAGGCAGCCTCAGAGGCTGTGTTACAGTGGATTGATGTACAGTGATACCTTCAAGGTATCCACAATCACACAGGCAGCCTAAAGGCTGTGTTACAGTGGATAGATGTACAGTGATACCTTCAAGGTATCCACTATCGATAAATGTACAGTGATACCTTCAAGGTATCCACAATCACATAGGCAGCCTCAGAGGCTGTGTTACAGTGGATAGATGTACAGTGATACCTTCAAGGTATCCACAATCAGGCCCGCCGACAGGGGGGGACAAAAGGGCTTTTTGTCCCGGGCCCTGGGATAGGGGGGCCCAGAACTGGGTCCTCATTAAGTATGTGATTAATAGTTCTAATTAATTTCAAAATAAGATGTTTTTTGAGAGAGGGAGATTGCGCTATATTTACATTAAAGAAATGATGCAGATATTTTGCATTTCTTGCCCTTAAAAAGGATCAAGAACCCCCACCTCCCCCACCCCCAGTGCACAAATGGTTTGGTCGGTCATTACGAGAAAGAAAAAAACGGCTTCAACTTAACGCGGCTCGTGCCAATTTGTCTGAAGAAGCAGTCGTTCAAACCAGGAAGGCAGAAAATGAAGGATAGTAGAAAAATAGATGAAGACACCAGAAGCCCCAGGATTTCAGTAAAAAGTTCTTCAGATGATGCAGGTACTAACAATAGCAGAGGACACTAACAAAGCAAAAGTTTCCCTTCATAAACAGACACGCACTGCACTGCAGCATTCATGTTTAAAACATGGTCAGTCACACAGTCGCATCATTTTATAACCACAGCTTAGTAAAATTGTGTTTCAAATCTGACCATCTGTGACCTTAGCTAGGAATATGCACATTAGCCCCAATCGACATAACATGATCTGAAGTTGCGTCGCGCGCAAGGAGAGGGCAAGGGAGAACTTTTAAAACAGCGCTATTATGCAACGCTATTTCGCTTAGCGCGTGTAAATCCCGCTTAGCGCAAAAATGCTAACACTTTATCAACCTGTTAACTTTGTGGGGAGAAACAGTGTACATCCGTTTTGAATATAGCCTACATTTCTGCAACTTGACTTGTTCCTGTGTTTGGCTATTCCTGGTGTGGGAAGACTGACGTCTTTGGT
>NW_026944934.1:0-8938 GCF_034702125.1 Engraulis encrasicolus
AAGATCCTCGCATATCGCCGCGTCATAATAACGCATCGTTGCGCACATGTTCTGTTACTCACCCGATGTTATCCTACATGTGTGCACACATGAATCAACTGCAATACCGTTACGGTCACTTCCTAATGCTTTCCCCTCATGCTGTGTTACCGTGGGACTAATTATCTAACCAATACAGAACCAGCAGCTTGTTACAGCCTACTTTTGAAAGACAGTATTTTCCCCTTTATACTACATGTCTCGCGATCGACTGCCACTCCCCTCGAGATCGACTGGTAGCTCGCGATCGACTGGTTGGGCACCCCTGTATTACAGGCTACCCACCTCAGAACGCACTCGAGGCCCATAGCTCGCGATCAATCTCAGGGAGCCACAACACCACGGTTACTCTCACCTCCAGGAACTGTTTTAAGACGATGTTTCCAATTACAAATCAATCCAACTAGGGAATGCATAGGTCTGTTATGTGGTGGTTGGGACCACAACTTACCATGGGCTGGGTTACAGCACCATTCATGCAGCTTAACTGCACAAAGAAGGGCGACTTTTGACGTTTAATCGATCTGATCCTACCTCAGACAAAAGGCTACGCAGCTAGTGCCAACGACGCGGCCTGGCAGTGAGCAGAAGCGCCAGCGGGAAGCGCTAACCTCGCCAGATATTTATCGATTTCAGCCCGCCTACAGCTGTCCATCAAATAAATGTTTAAATCTCCAAAATATGTGTAACAGCAACTTCTGTTCGTAATGAAACTGCAAGATTGTGAAAATGTGATTATTATTAGTAGATATATGGGTTCAGTCACTATACTGGCCAGGGCGAGAAAGCGCCCCCTAGAGGAGGGGTATAACGGGGTCAGAAAAGTTGTAGGACCCCAAATAAAGCAAATGAAAAAAAAAAAAAATTTAGCACCAAAATCCTACGGAATGACATTTCATACTACACTACATAGCCAGCCCTACCGCTGCACCGCGGCTGAAGTGGCTGCACGTCAGACATGCGACATCTGTTGTGTGTAGTACAAATAATGTAGAAAATAATTTTGCAAGTGAAGGATTCTTGCACACCTCCCTGGTCTGGTGCGTAGGAGAGGAACCCCTGGGTCACCAACGTCAAAGCAAAGAAAGCTCCCGCACACTGTTCACATTTGCATGGTTTAAACCAGGGGGTCAGGATTTGGCTGATTAGCTTCGCCGATTAGCAAGGCACTTCCTCGTCGCAATTCTCACAAATTTGCTCATTTCCGACGCCACTTCGCTCAAAGAGGGTGGATGCGATTGGTGGGTGCGCGAGTTTAGTGTTGGGCACACATACCTATACAGGTGTGTGGTTGGGCACCTCCATGCATCCAATGCCCGTCTTCCATATATCTTTCTGGTCAATCGTAAGTCAGTCATTAACGTGGCACATAATTGGCTGAGTAAACTGGCGGCGGAAACGACTCCATCTTTGAAGCTGAAAAATGTCTTTCAATTTTGGCCGAATTCACAAGCCTAGCATTTCCCATTGAAATGACTGGAGGCGGGACTTATTCACTCACTCCAGTTCTTATACTACCTCCATGGTTTAAACCAGGGGTGGGGAACCTATGTCTCGAGGGCCGTTTTATCCGGCCCCCGATATAATTTTAATGTTATTCAGCTTCACATTAAATATGACATATTTTGTAAATGAATCTTAGAAAATGCATTTGCAATACAATTAAGTTATATTCAGGGGTCCCAGAGAAGGTGGTATTTGTTTAAAAGGTGGCTGCCTTCAATATAGGCCTAAAGTGAAGGGGAAAATCCTGGTTTGTGTTCATAGTACGGCCCTCGGAGGACTTTTACGGCCCTCGGATGAATTTGAAGTGGCCCTTCGAATGAAAAAGGTTCCCCACCCCTGGTTTAAACCATGCAAATGTGAACAGTGTGCGGGAGCTTTCTTTGCTAAAATATTTTTGTACACACACAACTAGAGGTGCTCCGATCACCATTTTTTGGCCCGATCACCGATACCGATCACCAAAAATCTTTATCTGCCGATCACCGATCATTGCCGATCACAGAAATTATTTCCTATTTTTTTAATAGCCTATTAATTATCCTTATTGAATATTTCTGCCCATAAACCAATCAATCTTAATTTGCACATGTCGCTTTCACAATGTAGGCCTATTATTAGGCTATTATTATTATTATTATTATTAGGCCTATTATTATTATTATTATTATTATTATTATTATTATTATTATTATTAGGCTATTATTATTATTATTATTATTATTATTATTATTATTATTATTATTATCTTTCAGCTCTTTCAGACTAGTGTTGGTAATATAGCCTACAAGTAAGTCTACAGTATTAATCAATTTATAAGTTATTGCATATAATTACTAAACTATTTAAGATTGAATTGAAACTGAAACATTACATCAATTTATAAGTTATTGCATATAATTACTTAACTATTTAAGATTGAATTGAAGCTCAGACACCTGGATCTCAGTCTCTCGTCTTCTGCATACGAGAAAAAACCCTGTCGCTTTAAATGAGCAGCCTCGTGAGGAGAGCCCCTCCCCTCTCTGTCACTCACTGTCCACAGCTGCAGTGCTCCGCGACCGTTCTGCTCTCTCCCTCTCACCTCACCTGTCGCCGTTTGGCGTTTCAGCGACTATCAAACTAATCGACTGACTGTCAATTACAACTTTGAAAACAATAACGTTGGCATGCTTGTGCGGACAACGTGAACTTGTCGCGTGCTGACCGAGGCAACTAGGTTATAACGTAAAATGGCTAACGGGCGAGAAGTAGTCTATCGCAAATTACATTGTGACTGAAACACTTGAGATTCTACATACACAAAACAAGAAAAAAAACTTCACTTGAAAGAACAGGCAACACGCACAACACAGCGTGTCTGCGAGGAAAGCTCTTTCTCTGTAACACTGTCATAGAATGTAGAATTCCCTGCACAGACTCATTGAGTTTCACCGTCCACTCTCCCTAGTTGCTGTTTAGTGTTGCAGCGACTACAAACTAATGACCTGGCTGTCCATTAGGCTACAACTTTAAAAACAATACAGTTGATGATTGTTTTGGAAACGTTTAGTTGTTGTGTGCTGACAGTCAGGGCTCCAGACTAACTTTTTTCACTGGTTGCACTGGTGCGCCTAAAATTTTTTTTTAGGTGCACCAGCACAAAATTTAGGTGCACCCAAATGTTTTCACCACCCCATACACACACACACCTCAGCTTTAAAAAAAATAATAACAATAATTAAAAATAATGACAATAGCAACAATAATAGCAACAATAATAGAATAATAATAATAATAATACATTATTTTTATTATAAATAATAAATTATTATTATTATTATTATTATTCTATTATTGTTGCTATATTTTAAAAGACCTGGAGCATTTCATGTGCTATAGACTAGTCTTCCAAATGTGCTCCTTATAAAAGACATGACAGTAGGCTACCTAACTACATCTTGGCTACAAGCAGTTTGGCTGGTAGAAAAGACCAAATTAGTAGCCTTTTAGTCAGTATGTGTTTGACTAGTAAGATCAACATACCAGCCTTTTCTGCAATAAGGCTACGCACACGGCACAAGCACAGAGTTACAATATGAAGATAGATAGATGGATGGATGGATGGATGGAACAAACCCTGCTAAAAATGTCATGATTTTTAAAATCATTTGACACAAATAGCCTAGCTTATGTTAACAGTGGAATCTGAGGTGGGGTTTGTCTATTTCCCCGTTTTGAGCGCTCTCCCTCTGCATAATGATTGTGGTATCTTAGCAAGTGCTACGAACAGACACGACAGCACTAGTGCGCTCGCTCGCTCGCTCACTCTCTCTCTCTCTCTCGTGCTGCCTCGAGGTGCATGAACGATGCCTTGCCGACTGATAGGCAGCATGTAGCCTGCCCTAGTCGCTATCAAAAAACTCTCACAGAAGTCCCGACATACTACAGCGTCACCTGTTTGGCCAGCTCTGCACGCGGCTGAAACGGGCAATTATCCGCACCCGTCTGCGTTTTTGTGTGGCAATGTTTAATATCCGCTCAAGCCATTTCGTTTTTCCCCGTGTTTGTGACTCTCGTGTTTAAAATATCCTCACGTCATTTTGCTGTGTTTACCGTGCTTGTAGCCTAACTCTCTCGTCCGTTGCAAAACTCGCCTGGTTGAGAACACAAAACTCGCTGGCACATGTGAACTCGGATAGTTGAGCGAAGTCGAACATTCTATTCTGAAACGTCGGGCTGTGAACGAGGAAGGGGGAGAAAGCTACGGTAGTTCAGCGGAGTTGAAGGAATGACCGCATCGACACGTTTTATTGTGTGATGATGGGCCACTACTGTAGAATGACTATTCATTTTATGTCCATTAAAACGGTTGTTTGGTAATTGATTTTGTTCTACTGATGGCTGGTCGCACCGGTGCGCCTAAAAATATTTTTTAGGCGCACCATTGAAAAAAATGGGCGCATATGCGACCAAATTGGTCGCACTCTGGAGCCCTGGCTGACAGGCTATAACTCAAAATAGCGAACATGGCGAGACTGACACGTCATTCGCAAATTACAAGCGTCATGTAAACGGCGCATGGATCGGAAAATCAGATCATTGTTGATGCAGATATTATTATAAATGGTGAAAATGAAGGAGGGAATTCCAAAAAGTTAAAGACAAGTAAAGATGCCTTATTTTGGTGCAGCAGCTGTGCAGAGCCAGCACCTAGGCTACATGCAGGCAGCGCAGGTGTAAAGGCGAAATGGTTGCGTGAGGAATTTAATATCTCTGGATCGGTTTTTTGATCGGCATGTTTTTCCGATCACCGATCAGGCTATTTTTGGCCATTATCGGCCGATCATGATCGGCTGCCGAGCAATCGGAGCACCTCTACACACAACTCACAACAAAGGACCAATTTTAGGTTTACCTCCTGGTGGCCATGTAGGCTTTTTGGTGGCCGTCTTGGATCCTGAACAAATGGTGCAAAATTTTATTTTAGTCATTACAGTCCAAAAGTACCATAATCTGTTGAGGAAACATTGAGCGGGAAAATTATGAGGTAGTGAATTTTTCAAACCCTCCTTCTGCATTTGTCAGGTGCCTGTCTCTTCAAAAAAGCCAAACATGCAAGACTTTGGTAAATATATTTTACCTGAGTGATGGGAAATGGTGTAGCTTGCTTAACTTGAGGTTATGTGATTGTCTGGTTGTCAGGAAACGTGTTATTGCATTTAGGAAAGGTATTGCATTATGTGATTCTTCTTTGCTTTGGTGGTAAAAATATTTGATGGAAGTAAAAAGTTGGTAAATTCAACTTCGAATATCTGGTATTAGTAGTGAGATCTATTCTGTAGTAAATTTTGTGTCTTCCGTGAACTGTAGGGATATGACCACATGCACACAGGGGATTTTGAGTCAAGCCCAGCTACGTAACTTCACTTACAACATCTCAAAGTAGGTTTTCAGATTTGTTTAAATATAGCGTAATCCATCTAATGTCTGGCCATTAAAATGTTGACATTAAGTTGCTATTTGTGTGTGTTTATGGTTTGTAGGGAAGTGTATGACCCAGAATTCTTGGCCAGACCTAATGCAGCCACCAGTGATCTGACAATTCAGTACGATTATTTTGAATTACTTTGCCCTTTGCTGGTGTATCATGATATGCCATGGATGCCAAGATTTGAACTGTAAGTAAGATCTGGTGTAGCCAATCAAATACATAAATACACAGTGTTGAATCTCAGTTAGAATCTCAGTTAGAATGTGCAAACCGTCGTTGTCCAGCAGAAACCTTGTCTCTCCACTTTTCTTTTACTATTGTTTTATATTTGCTCTTTATTCAGTATAAAATATTAATAAGTATTACTGGTCAGTCTCCATGGGTATACAGTGATATGAGTAAGTTTGGACACCCTTTTGGAAAATCATTAGATCAGTTTTTATCTGGTAGAGCTTTTGAAGCAGCAACTTCATTTCGACATGTATTAAACTGTAGGAAAGACAAACATTTCAGTTGTAAAATCACTTTAATTGGTGTAACAGAAATGTTGTGTAGATATAAACAAAAATAGACTTGTGCACAAATACGGGCACCCCAATGAAGATATACCATTAATATTAGAGCTGGGTAAAATAATCGAGTTAATCGATAATCGATCGAATCGAATCGAAATTCACATAATCGATTCACAGGGCACAAAATCGATTTTTTTGGTTCTTTTTCTTTTTGTTCTTTTTGTTTAATTTAGGTCTTTGGAAAATACCCAGGTATTAGTCAATTAGGCCTAGGCCTACTTATTACAAATTAGCAATCTGTTAACACTGTCAAGTCACAGCCCTTTGACATTTTTATATAAGAATAGGCAACAGCATCTTTTGGGGGAAATCCTGGCACCAAGAAGGGAACGGATTGAATCGATTCGGAATGAATTGAATCAAATCTAATTTAATCGTGATTAATCGATTCAAAGCCCTAAGAATCGAAATAGAATCGATACAGGAACATGGCTGCGATACCCAGCCCTAATTAATATCAAGCAGAGCTCACCTTTGCTGATCTAATGACCTGTGGATCCTTGCTACATAAACAGACAAGACCCAACAGTCTGGTACTACTGAATAGTTGCAAATTATTCTGTCCAGAAAATCTAATTCAAATAAATTCATGCATTTTCAATGATGGTAAGATCTCAAGGATTGGTATGGCCATTTCAAGACAAGTACTTGTTCTTTTGGTTCATCCTGACCTGTCTCGTCACGTGGCCCCAGTCAGCAACGCACGCGGCACAAATGTGATTTAACTTACACTAAAGTTGAGAAAGGCCATACGGGCCGAAACGTTGTTTTGTTAAGAAATTGCAGCACGATGGACAAGAGTGTGCGATATCTTCTTCTACAAAACTTATAGGAATCTCAGTCAATTATCATGTCTTTGGTTTTAGAGACGCTCAGATGCAAGTGAAAACTGTCACTCCAGGCAATAAAATCATCTAAGATGGGACCATGATATGTTTCGTTCCCATGGAGAAGGCTGAGGATGATGCAGTCATCTGCAAATTTCAATATGTGTCGGTTTGCATGTTGGCTTTGACAGTCATTAGTATACAGCAGAGGAGACAAAATGCCTCTGGCGATCCTGTGGAGGATGTCACTTTGTCAGAAAGTACCTCATTTACCCTCACCTGCTGGGTTCTGTTAGTTAAAAAGTTCAGGATCCACCCCAATAAACCATTATCCAACTTAAAATGACTCCCCCTGCAATGCATGGTTAGAGTACTAAACGTATTTAAGTTGAGGGCCTCGCTATTTTTTTCCAAATATCAGCAGATTTTTCAAAAGAATGTTAACGTGCAAGTCACAAAGTTAAAGCTGAGCAGAGTTTGGAGTTTCCAATTGGACAGTGATTGCACTGTAAACTACTGATTAAAATTCAACATGGAGTTTGTGCAAAAGAACAAGCGCAATGTCTTGAAATTGCCATACCAATCCTTGAGATCTTACCATTATTGAAAATGTATGAATTTATTTTAATCAGACTGTCTTTAGGAGACAGGTAAGTAATCTGTCTGAATTAGAGGTGTTTTGGATAGAATAATTGGCAACTACATTACATGACATTAGATAAGTAAAGGTGAGCTCTACTTCATATTAATGGTATACCTTCTTTGGGGCGCCCATATTTATGCACAATCATATTGTTGTTTAAATCCACGTAAAATTGTTTCTGTTACACCTATTGAATGATTTTACACCTGGAATATTTATTTTTCCCTGTGGTTCAACATATTGAAATGAAGTTGCTGCTTCCAAAGCTCAACAAGAGATTAACCCATGTTATGATTTTCCAAAGGGTGCCCAAAAACACTGTATGTGTATGATAAATTATTTAATAACCAACTTCAATGCTGAAATGATTATTTATTTAGAAATGGATTTATAAATTAATTAGTAAAAAAAACAATGAAAAGTGGAGATACAAAGTTTCTGCCTGACTGCGCCGAAATATTGGTTTGGTTTGATGGCGGACAGAATACAAGCTTTTTTTTTTTTTCTCTGCCATTTCAGTTGGGAGGACGACACGTTTGTGGAATATGTGAAGGCAGATTTTGTGTTGAGAGAAATTCATGGGATGCACAATTACCAGTACTTGCAGACCGCAAAGAAGGCAAAGTGTGTGTCTCAGCCTCAAGACTGGAATTTGTGCACCAGCTTATGTCAGGCAATGTGTGGAACAGAAAGGTAATTGACTGAAAATATGCCCAAACTATTTCTCAGGGGTGGATATAGCCATTTTGGGGCCCTAGGCAAACATAATGAAAATTGGAGCCCCTCTAAAGTGATTATATAGGCCATACAATTCTGTGGTTTGGTGCAATAATAGTTTTTGTGTCATATATACTGTATGCTTCGAGTACTTATACACACTATAAATGATTCACAATTAAGACTTTGTTTTACTATCGACTGATTTGGGGGGTCGGGCCCTTGGTAAATGCTTAGGGGTTTTTGTTAGGTGTTATAATGGAAAGTCTGCCTCTGTATCATACTGTACATGTAGTGTTGTTTAGATTTGCAGTCACTAGAGTAATGTCTTCTTTGCTAGAATTTTACAAAGAGCAGGCATAAGACCTTAACGGCCCGCACCTTTAGACCCATCCGGACGCTCCGTATCGAGGTCCCTTAACCAGAATCAAAAAACAGGATTGGTTCTCCAACTACAATGGCAATGTACATTTTTGACAGCCACTGTACTGGATCCAGCCTACAGGTATGTTCAATTATTGGGGATTTATTTTGTAGGTTTTTTTGTCAGGCGCAATTATTACATTTATTAGTTTGATCAGTCATGTCCATGCCTTTTTTTGTGTTTTTGGGTTTTTTTAAACAGTTACTGGTTCCCTCCAGACCAGATTTAGTGTATACG
>NW_026944935.1:0-2500 GCF_034702125.1 Engraulis encrasicolus
GGGGACAGACAAAACGTTTCGTTTAAAAAAAACTGAAAAAAAGTACACCCGAGAGTGCTGTTTTTTTTTTTTTTTACACTAAAACATGTGAATCTTTGCTAGTTTGGCTCGCACTCAAAGACCTTGTAATAAACAGTTGGGAGTTGAGCGCACTTTCTAAAAAACATATTATAGAACTAGAAATGCACTCAGAGAGTGCAAACATCTGCCAAGGACTTGGATCTTAGAACACATTTAATTATGTTTACACCATTTATATGCCTTGGTTTTTGGGGTTGAGTTACCGAAACTAGAAATGCCATAAATTCACCCATATCCCACAATGGTTAAGAAAAAAATCTTTAAAAACTATTCCTTGGATCCAGATCCGGGATCCCACCTAACCAAAAATGTCAATAACTGTCCTTGATTCTTTTGCTCATTTCTGACAACTTACCCCTAACATTCATCCAAAGTACATTTTCCTGCTGCCCTGACCGTGGCTGTAGAGGCTATATAATTATATTGGAGTCATTATTAGTTGTCAAATGCTGTTTGATGGTGAACGCATCTGCCTATGGGTTGGTCACGTCAACATAGCCCACAACACACCACTAGTAATATAGTGGGAAAACACATTCAAAATACTGACAGCACTTTCAAAATAACGTTCAAATATATATTTTATATTTTTGTCCCTGTTATTATCTTTTCCTTTAAAAGAATCAATATAAGCCTCAGGGGCCCCTGTAAGCTGGACTGCCGTGCACCACCAGTTACAGAGGCAGGAGGGGGTGCCGGGCAAGCAGTGGCGTTAGCCCCCTGGGCCCAGGGCTCCCCCATAAGTTGGTGAGTGGGCGGGGCCGGCTTGTTTTTTTATTATGACCTTTGGCAGAGCCATATGGGGGGGGGGCCTATCAGTTGTTTTACCCCTGGTGACCCTGTGGCACAATTTGATCTCTGCTCACCTTCTGGCTGGTGCCCCACGGCTATGAACCATCGGGACTGATCTTGAGGTACAACCCCAGGGCCTGGTGTTTGTCTCCTCTCCACACGAACACATGTGGTACAGGTGCGCTGCCGATACTACAGGGCCTGACTCATTATTGAGAGAAGGAGAGAGAGGGAAGAAAGGAGAGTCGGCAAACGAGGAGCGTGAATGCAAAAATCAAAACAAACTGTATATTAAACAAAAGCCAAATCAAGAGTAAGATGTTCAGGACAACTGGGACAAATTATTTCGGGTCTAGCCCATCAATGCAGTGTTCCCAGTTTTATGAAAATGACTTATAATAAAATAGCATAACAATACATAAAATACATAAAAAACCGTAAATTAAAAAAACACGAATGCCTTATAGACTGCATCTGCTTAGCTTGCAAGAATGTTGTATGAACGCGATACCGACATAGGCCAAGGGCGAGGGAAAGTGTGAGATTGAAAAAAACTTACAGGAACCGAAATACATGTTTGCAGTTTAAAATCTCAAATAGAAACCAACACTATTACCTGGCATACGCCATTTTCAAATGGGACCATTTGCCCGGGTATAATACTACAAAAATATAGTAGGCCTAGTAATAATTAATAAAATAAAATGTCCAGTTGTTTGTGGGTAGGCCCCTATCTGTGGATGGTCGTGTGTTGTGTGTGTTTTGGGGAAAAAAGGGAAAAGTTTATGTTTACCACAGGGTTGTGTGAGCGCTTAGCAGCTAGTTAAGTAATTTATCCAATTAGCTAGGCTAGCATCGGACGGCCTTACTTAGATGGCCTGAGACACAGAGAAACGGTCGACACTCACTGAGAGTACGTACGGACCTGGACGGACAGAGTGTGACGCATGTTGATAGCCTTCTGATGTGTTGTCGTTTTGCAGTTCTGGTGGGAAGGGTTAAGGCCTGCTCTCTTTCTCTCGTCATCTGCCGTTACCTGTTTTACGTGTAGCAACATGCCCATTTGGCAGATGGTTGTTTTTTTTTTTTTTTTTAACAATCCCGAAAACGTACAACTCTCTCTCTTTCTCTCTCTGCCCCTGCACATGGCGTGAAAGGCATTAGATACAGCTAGCATGTGTTTGAGATGCAGTGTTGAAATGAGGGTCTTTCCTTTCCACGTGTTGTCATGTTGTCATGTCATCTGGGGGTGTGGCCGTGTAATATGCGGGTGTGGCCATGCACCTGTTCCCAATTGATTCTGCTTCTCTTATCCTGGCTCATCACCACATTGAACAGTGTTGTAATGGAAGTAAGTGCGTTATGTCTGTGTGGGGTTGTGTGTGCTGTGTGTGTGTGTGTGTGATTGTGTAGTGTGTAAATGCGTGTGTGTTCTCTGCCGTAGCCTATGGGTGTGGCCTGCACCACCCTTCCCCCCTGTGGGTGACCAGAGTGGTGAGGAAGGAGACGCACGTCCCGACTCCCCCCCCCAACAGGCTGGCCACTGGCAGGAATAAACTAACACGCACACACACACACACAAACAGCACACACACCACACACACCAGCACACACACACACGCACACC
>NW_026944936.1:0-8862 GCF_034702125.1 Engraulis encrasicolus
GGGGGGGTCATAGCGACAGGCTAATCATGCACAATGTTAAATGACCTACATTTTCAATGCTAGTTCCATGCTTAATTACTTTCTTCGTCAGATAATTCTCGTGAATGACCTGTGCCGAACGTCGTACAGACTCCATTTTTCCTGGGGGGGGCATAGAGCAACTCCATTCTAGCGGTGGCATGGCCCCCGTCGCCATGCAATGCATGTGTGCGAAGGGGCTCCTGTCTATGCGATCTCGAACTTTGCGGGGCTTTAATTAATGCTTGTTTTCAAACACTTGTAGTGTTCCCACCTCCTGTACCACTCTAAACGTTGAGCCATTTTTGCAACCCAAGTACACTATTATGGTTCTCTATCAAGGATACTAATTCAATGGTCAGCTCATTGCAATAGTACGTTCTGGAAAAATAACATCGCAACGCGTGCCCTATCAAATTCTAATCATCCACAGTAGGTGTTCAGGATAACAGTTTTCCATAACTTGCAGAGTAGGCTATCATGATAAGAAAGCGAGAGACCAAGGGGGCAACATTTTTTCACTACATGGGTGACCCAATACTACCTTATGTGACTTAATGGCTATAGTTTGAGGTTTCAACACCACAAAAAACAAAATTGCCCAAAAGAAACATCTCATCTTTCATCTGTATAAGACGTATGAGCTGTGATCCAAGTTTGTATAGCGATAAACACCTCCTGGCACCCATCATTTAGGACAATCTCAGCATATGGGTATTCTCTCAGTCCCATCATGACCTACCCGATCAGTGTTACTTTAATATTTTTAGACAATATAGGTCTAAATGTCGTCCTCTGGCCCACTGACTGAACAAAAAAGATTATATTAGACATAATGTATGTAGGGCTTTTCTAAAGATCCACTGGAGGTGACATTTGTGTTGTGATATCTGCCCAACTTCCTACATTCCTCCGTACCTTAGTTCTACAATGTCAATGCATCGGGAACTATGCCATTTGCATATGGCATTGTTCATTGGTCCAGCATCGTAAAGTACCTGAATTATGTGCATTTAGCAATACATCAATCCATATATTTTCCAAAGGTTGTCATAATGTTGCATTGAACACATCTCCCAAAATGTCTCTCTATCTCCTACGATAAGCTCTGTAAACTCTCCTAGATAGATTTACATCATACTTTTTAAGATGCCAGTGATTTTGAATGGACGGCCATGGTGAGGTTGTGGGGTGCTAAAATAAGTGGGTTATTTGTAGCGTAAGGCTATCCAATCCATATATTTTCTTAGGTCTAGTACACTGCTAGATTGTGATATAATGTGCATGTTGAGGCATCTACACAACGTTCCTACATTCCACTATAACCTTAGTTATGTAATGTGACTTTGCTAGGTTTACATAGATGAAATGCAATTGAATTGCCATTGATGAATGCCATTGCCCGACAGTTTATAGGTTTTGGGCTCTAAATAGGTTGTTAATTGTATATCTAAACTGAGCAAAACACCATTGATTTATTTTAATGCCCCACACCCATACAGGATATGATTATAGCAATCATTGGGATTTGACCCACCCTCCTACAGGCTTCTGCATCAATCTAAACCTTGCATTATATATTGCTGAAAAAGTGTATGACGGATACCATTTTTGACTTTACATAATTCATAGGAAAGTACATTATCCCAATCAAACCTGTATATTTTTAAAAATCCTAAGGTGTCTACATGTGATGTAACATCAATAAAAACATATACCATCATCACAGACACTTGCATACGCCTACATCCATATTTAGGCATGTATTGCGAAATGCACTGGGTGTCATTATAAAAGTGAGTAAAAATATAAGAAAGCTACCACTTCCAGAGGGCTATCATACCAAATAATGTCCCTCAGGCATGGAGGATTACAAAAAACATTGATAGACTTTGCCACCCCAGGTGATACCGATATGTGAAAATTTGACCTCTGGCTCATGTACTAATACGACAAGTCTCATTGGCATTTTTAGAAAGAAGACTTCATGGAGAATGAAGAAAAAAATAAAATAAAAATATGTGGACAATCCCACAAGGGGTTCTGGAGCTCTGTAAATGACACCCAAAATGATTTGTCAGACTTGTGAGGTCTTCTGGTCAAACACTGATGGGGTTTCCTGTCTATTTATAGCTTTTTATGAGAGTGTTCCCTTGTCTCTACAAGGGAAAACAATCAAGAGGCTATGTTGGGCACAAATATGTCTTCTGAAGGCCTAAACAGAGCTCAGCCAAAAACTCCAGTGCAATTTGTATCATCTTTGAGGGAATGCTATGACGATGCAGGATCATACAGACCAAAACTGACAGTTTAGCAACAAACTATTCCTATCTATGTACCAGCATGCCAAATTTGAGCTTCCTACATGGTTTAGTTATTGAGCTACGGGCTTGTGAACTTTGACAAAAAAAAGAGGTAAGGGACAAAATTGGCACCCCCCCTCCCCCAGTAAAATTGGCTGTAACACGGAGAGTATACATCTTACATTCAAATACATTTACAGTGTTTCTTTTAAGTACCATGGGTACACTTGGTAATATTTTCAGAATTTTTTGAGACCTAAGTGCGCGGGCTCTTGTTGATTTGGCGTGGAATGACACTTTGTGGAATTTAATTACTAGCTTTGAGATGATGTCCTGTTTGAAACAATCACAGTGATGGAGACATTATGCTGCAATGTGCAGAGAAGTTTTGAATTCACTCTACTAAAGAGTTGGAGAGCACCAAGCCATCTGTGAACCTGCTAGCAACAACACACAACAGGTGTGTGTGCGTGTAAGTGTGTGTGTGCGTGTGTGTGTGTGCGTGTGTGTGTGTGTGTGTGTGTGTGTGTGTGTGTGTGTGTGTGTGTGTTAGAGAGCCCTGGACGCAGCTCTTTTCAGGGCATGACCCCTGACCCGTGACCTCCAATGGGTTACTGGGGGTCATGGCAGGTCAACGGATGCTACCGTATGGACACACAGAGCAGGAGTCTACTATTGTGTGGGTCTGTCTGTTTGTGTGTGTGTGTGTGTGTATGTGTGTGTGTGTGTGTGTGTGTGTGTGTGTGTGTGTGTGTGTGTGTGTCTGTGTCTGTGTCTGTGTCTGTGTCTGTGTCTGTGTCTGTGTCTGTGCTTCTGTGTCTGGGTCTGTGTTTCTGTTTTGCCCATGTGTATGGGTGACATGATGAGTTAAGACTGTGTGCAAAAACACTGCCCTAATCTGCCCTGACAGGAGAGGATAGACAAGTGTGACAAAAACAAAGTTAAAGGTGCATTGTGTAGAATGTGGCCAGAATGGGTACTGCAACTTTGCTGCTCATTGAAACTGTGCTGCTAATTACCATTGTATCTATTATCTTTTCATGAATATTTACTAAATAATAAACCAACATTTACTAGTATAACCAAAGAACAGTAAGTTTTGCAGCTAAAAATATCTATTTCTGGAAATTCAAAATGGCGGACCATGGAGAAGATCCCCCTTTTCATGTATAAAAAGTGCAATTTTCCCAGTCATAATGAATATTTAGAGTTTGGTATTCATGAAAAAGGTAACATTTGTGAATGGGCAGCATGAATTCTGGAAATAAACTACAACAAATTTTACACGGTGCTCCTGCAAGTCTCTCCTTCATTTACAACCACCCAAGCTATTGACTCCTGACACACTGTGCTAGGGCTGCTCGATTATGAGAAAAATCAATATCATGATTATTTCAGTCAATATTGATATCACAATTTTTTTTTAGACGATATTTTCTTTAAAGACAAATAATTGTGCTAAACAATTCACAATCTTCCCTCCCTTCAGCAGTGTGAGTGGATGGCCATAGAGAAACATACAGTGGTGTTATGCATGAATGTCGGGTAGCAAGTATGCTCGCAATGGCTCAAGTGGAGGGGAATGTATTGCGCTTAGCGTAACCTACCTTTTGGCAGTATACTGTAGACAAATTACGAAAATATTGTTTCAACTTGATATTACAAAATTTGATATTGTTTTGACCGCAATATTGATATCACAATATAAATTCAATATATTGCTCAGCCCTACCCTGTGTTCAAATAAATCAATGAATATCAGGCCTTAACCAAATTGGTCAGCACTCAGCAGTTGTGCAAAGCCAGCAGGTCTGTGCGTGCGTACCGTGCATGCATGCATGTGTGTACATGTGCTGCATGCGAGTGCGTGTCATTGTGTGTGTTGGTGTGCTTTTGATGCAGGCTCAGGGGAGTGTCAGCACTCCTCCCACACACATCACACTGAAGTATGGAAAGAATTTGTAGAGGCCATTTGAAAGAACACTGGCCGATTAAAAGTGCTGCATGCGCTGCCCCCACCCCCCCTCTGTGTCTCTGTGTGTGTATCTATATGTATTCAAATGTGTATCTCCCTTGGCAAAAAAAACCCATTGACGTAGGGATGGACAATGTCTTTATGTTGTTCTGTAGTGTGTGTGTGAGTGTGTGTGTGTGTGTGTGTGTGTGTGTGTGTGTGTGTTGTGTGTGTGTGTGTGTGCCCTGTTATGAACAGAGGCGGTTAATTCTTCTCATTTATCATATCAACCATTTGAGTGCGCAGAGGTGTGTGTGTGTGTGTGTGTTAGAGCGTGGCTCGGGCCCCAGGAGTTTTTTCTGGCCGAGCCCAGGCCCTCAGCACTGACAGAAAAGTGATCAAAACCCCCGACCCCGAGCCCGTGACTAGAATGTAAATGTTTGTGTGCCCCGAACACCCGTTCCGAAGAGCCCGTGGAGACCACTGTAATAACAACAACAGAACCATTGTGCGCAAGCAATATTTTTCTATGTGGCCTCCTTCATACTCAAAAATAGCACGTTGATAAATAGCCAGGATAGTGCAACTAGGACTGAAGGCAATTTGCTGGTAGCCTAATGTAGTTACGCACGCCTAGTAAGTATAAACACACGCATACATGTGACACAGCGCACCTTATGTTTCCTTTCGGTTTGGACCAGAGATAGTTGGGTGCTGTGATCAAAATGCATGGGAGGGGCGTCGTGAGAGGATATGAAGGGGCGAAAAACTAACCGAATAACTTGGATGCAGTTCCAGCGCGGCAGAATATGGACGCAATTTGTTACGCTGACTAGTTAGTGCAAAATAAAATCCCAATCCCTTCCGCGAGCCGCGTTGAATGATGCCCACTCCTTGTGCGTTTGAAGAAAGGATGGGCTATAAGTCTCACCCGACTGCTTTGAACAGTAGCCTGTTCGGCCCTCCAAGAGGAATGGTCAATTGTCCCTGGATGTCCAGTGCGTGTCAATATAAAATCAGGAAAGGTTGCACGAGCAATGAGTTTACAACTGTAGGCCTACAAGTAAAAGTGACAAGAACTTAAGATACCTACGTGTAAGGACATTGAAATGTCACAGCGGACAAAGGTAAAAGTTAACAGGAAACCTCTTTTCGCCCCCTACATTAGGCCCAAACTCCACGGGTAAGCGTTGTGCGTGCTTCTTTAATCACATATTATTGCTCCTTGCCTACCCCTTGACCCCCCTTGAACAAATGCTAATCCCGTTGGCGAGCAAGTGCCAGTGACAAACTTCGTCATTTTATGTGTCTAGCATTTAAGACAGCACCGAAAGGCCATGCTAAACACATGGGCCACTACACTAGGCTAAGGCCTACAACAAAATACCACGCGTTCACCTGACAGCACTGTAATTTGGCCGCGCTTATTAAGAAAGCAAGTTGGGATCTCGGCATTCCTGCCAGGCCTGACTGGGATTGTGAGGCGTCCATAGTTTGCCACTGGTAATCTGGCGCCGTGCATACAGCCAATAATAGATCAACTCGCACGAGTAGCCTCTACCAAAATTTTCATTTATGCATATTCAGATTACTTATTTTTTAATCCACAAAACTGAACTGCCGTTTTTCAATGAGAACTGAAACGTTTTCCTCTGATTGCTCTACAATTTATTCGAACAATGTCTGTTTTGAGGTTCATGCCCGAGCCCTGACCGCAGAGTCCCTTGCCGACAGGCATTATTTCTATATTTGTTTTGTCCATGATAGTCTGCGGGCCCGGCCCGTCGGGTTTTTCCGACCCGGCCCCGTCGGCTTCGGCCATTCGGTCGTTTATTGGGTTGCCATTGCTCTCTGGTGTGTGTGTGTGTGTGTGTGTGTGTGTGTGTGTTGTGGTGGTGTGTGAGGTGTGTGTGTGTGGTGTGTGTGTNTGTGTGTGTGTGTGTGTGTGTGTGGGTGAGCGACCGGAGGTGGTTGTGCTTGTTACATGATGAGGAAAATGACCCCCTGACAAAGCCATGATCATTGTTAATATTGATTTCGCAAATACGTGAGGCATTAAAATGTGGTGCGTGTGCGTTTCCAAGTGTGCGCGTGCGTGTGCAGTCTTGAACGTTGCGTGCGTTGCGATGTGTCACGACTGGGCTTAAGTATGGCCCAGGTGCCCCATTGTAGCCCCAGTTAGGTAGAGTGTTTGACCCCGGACCCTGCTCCGGCTCCGCTCAAAAGATCAAGCTCAAAGCTTGGAAAGCTACACTGAGCGTCATACGGATGCGGGCCTATGCATAAAACAATAGCTAGATCACACTGAACTATTGTATGTGTGTGTGTGTGGTGTGTGTTGTGTGTAAGTGTGGGCTTGTGTGAGAGAGAGAGATGAGACGTCATGAGAGAGAGAGTGGAGGAGAGAGAGAGAGAGAGAGAGAGGAAGGGAGAGTAGAACGAGCAGAGATGAGAAGGATGAGAGACGAACTGTGGTGCCCAATCCCACATAGGCTCTATTGATAAATGCTGTGGTGTTCGATGAGATGAGAGATGGAGAGATGAGCGAGGAGATGATTGGAGAGGAGAGCAAGAGAGAGAGATGTGAGGAGAGAAGAGATGAGAGAGAGAGAGGAGACGGTGAGAGAAGAGTTGAGAGAGAGGGGAGAGAGAGAGAGAGAAATGAACTGTGTGCAACCACATGGCTTTGCAAAAATCTGTGTGTGTGTGTGTAATGTTAAAGTTTGAGTGTTTGCAAAGGGCTCAATGATAACAAAGGTCATTATTATGAAACTCTTCTTGTTTTGTTGTCAGAAGAGGTGCCAAGCCAACACTGTGTACACAGGTGTCTCTTCTGAATTGATGGAGACTTGTCCTGCTCCACAATGGCAGTAATCTTGGCACTTTGAAGGTATGACAGCTTGTGGTATCATGAAGAATGGGCTTTGTTCAGCAGGTGTGATTAGGTGTGTGGTGTGTGTGTCTGTGTGTGTGTGTGTGTTGTGTGTGTGTGTGGTGTGTGTGTGTGTGTGTGTGTGTGTGTGTGTGTGTGTGTGTGTGTGTGTGTATGAATGTGAAAGAGTGAGTTTGTGTGTGCATGTGTATGAGTGACGGAGAGAGAGTTTTGTTTTTGTGTGAAAGAGAGAGGGAGCGTATGAGCGCATCGACTCTCGAGAGAGAGAGAGAGAGAGAGAGAGAGAGAGAGAGAGAGAGAGAGAGAGAGAGCGGGCGAGAGAGAGCGAGCGAGCGAGTGAGTGAGTGAGCAAGCGAGCGAGTGAGTGAGCAAGCGAGCGAGCGAGGGAAAGGAGACAGAGAGAGAGAGAGAGAGGGAGAGAGACATAGAGAGACAGAGAGAGAGAGAAAAAGAAAGAGAGAGAAAGAAAGAGAGAGAGAGAGGGGGAGGCTATCTCAGGCAGTGAACTCAGTAACCCGTATGTCCTGTTGCCATAGCGGCCTGCGCAGAGTTGACTGGTCAGTCTGTGCCATCCACTGTGACACCATGAGCCTTTCCAACCTCTAATCCAAGTTGGCTGATGTTACCACGGAGGCATCCTTTGTTGCCTTACGCCTAATGTCAAAGCTGGAATCACAGTGAATTAATTCATTTATACAATGAAAAGTACAATCTGTGACCATTTCCTCATCACAACTCACAACAAGCATTTCATGTATTGTGCCTTTAAGCATAGGATTTTGATTAGGTTTGTCTCTATTTTTAAATATAACGAACACTCCTTTCACCTTTTTGGAACTATTTCAGTTTTCATGGGATCTATCAGTGCTTTCTTAACACATTGCACTCATTTTTTCCAAAAATTAGCGGAATGATACAGAAAACTGTGATAGTTTTGATCACGGATTACGGTGAAGTTAAAATTTTCATACGGTTGATGAGTACCACACAAGGTAGCCACATTGTTGTTTCTAGCTGTCAATTTGTTTTTTATTTACACCCACTGGTTCAGCAACTTGCTGTGGGGGTCTGTGGGGATAATAACATTTGAAAAGCAAGTATAAAAAAACTTTTATACTAGAAAAACTCATTTTATACCCAATACTTAAACCCGATACATTACACTTCAGTTCGACATGTTATCTTAGCCTTTGTAATGTCTCCATGACAATTGTTACCATCATAAGAACTTTGTCGCTTAGGGCTTCCGTACACCGGCTCCGACAAAGTGCGGCGCACTTTTGCTTCCGACAGAATTCAGACCCCCAAACCAAATTTCACGCGAACATTGCATTGATAGTCAATGGGCGGCGCCGACAAAGTAGAACTTGTCTCTAATCGCTATCCGACATCGGCCAATGTCCACGGACATCGGCGCCAGTGTGCGTGGTTCTATTGAAATCAATGGAATCGAATTTTAGCTGAGCAGTGCTCAGCACTTTGTCGGAGCCGGTGTGCGGAAGCCCTTTGTCGTTTTGTACCAAATCCAGTCTGGCCTATTGTTTCCAGTGACACTGCAGCCTTCTACTGTATTATGGGATCATTCGTCGATAAAAGGGATGCAAACGATTAATCGATTAATCGACTTTAATCGATCAATGCGTTAATCGATTAAAAAACATTAATCGCAAAATTAAACGCAATTTTAACCCACA
>NW_026944937.1:0-8656 GCF_034702125.1 Engraulis encrasicolus
TCTCCTCTTTATTTTTTGGTCAATCAGCTTGGTAAGACCCTGAGGAGTGACTTTGTTGTTGCTACTGCAATGGCATTCTTGCTGAATGGATCAGGTTGCTCGCTTGTTTCTGGCGCTAATTTATTTTGTATGGAGTGATTGCGAGAGAGCACGGAACCCGTACATTCTGATTCTGTATTTCAAGGGGCTTGTCGGGGGCCAGAACCTTGCCGTCCAAGGGCCACATCTGGCCCTAGGGCCGCCATTTGAATAGCCCTGCCATAGAGCCTGAGGATGTCCGGCTGTGCGGCTGTCTATGTACATCCCAGTAATTTACATACCTGGTGTGTAGATGCCAATGAAGAAATCCCTGTCGAAGAATGGAATATATGTTTACATAGTCAAGTTTAACCCCTTTGCGCAGAGCCTATGTTATAATCTTATGACCAAAATTGTAATGATCAAGTCTTAATCTATTACTTAAGGCTCTTGGTAATGTCAAAGCATTGTTGTTATGATGTAGTTGAGTCTTTTTTGCTAGTGAATGGGGCCACCGGCATTCATTACTTGACAGAAATTGAGCCATTGTAGTCAGTAGCTACAATATAGTAAAATAACGAGAGCCGAACTGACAGACAGGGCTTTCTCTAAGTTGGCGGATAGATCGGACAATTAATTCACCTAATTACCCCACCTCACCCACCTTACCACGCCCCATGTCAATGTTTAGCATGCTCACCCCAACAGAATTCTGCTTCCCTTAGCCTTTCTGATGTAGTGCTAGCAAACTGATTATGGGTGCGTTCCAATATGTGACTTGCTTCCTCCACTTGTGCTTGTGGCCATCACCCCGCCTCCGGCCCCCTCGATGGAGAAAACAATTTAAGTTTTCCCCCAGCTGTCAGCCTAGCCACAACAACTTTTGGGGGACTCTTGTTAATTTAGCCCATCCCCAAAATTGCAATATATTGAAATATAATGCTATGGTCATTTGATGTCATTCATGAACCATTCATTACTTCCTGGTACGAGGCCCACAAGCACAAATGGAGGAAGAAGGGTTGCAATATGTGGAACGCGACCCCAGGGCTTCCCAGGGACTGACAGTGGCATAGTCGTGCACAGATGGGGATAGAGGTTGGTGATAAAGCACCTGCCCATTTCCCCCACTGGACAAAAAAAGGCCCTTTTGAAAGTTTTTTTTTTAAAACTGTGGTCAATGTTGACATGATCATCTAGAAATGCTTGACAATAAATGCATGCAAAAATAATGATAATGTAAGCTTACATAATATATAGTATACATAATATACAGTATATCTGACCATAGCCCCTATAGCCTAGTAAGGCAACCAGAAGTTCAACTTGTCCCCGTCCCCGCCCCTCTCCCTGACCATCAGCCTCCCCAAACGTCTGTGCACGCCACTAGACAGTGGGCTATGACATTGTTAGGTGGGGGGGTCTCCACAAAATCATTTCCTCTAGGGGCCCACACACGAAGTGTTCTCTCACCGTATTTTTGATGCACTAAACCATTTTGGAAACTTTTTTGTTTTGTTTTTGGGCAATTTGGGGGAAAAAAAAAAACTATCCAGTGTTGCTTTGATTTGGTCCATTATTTGCCCAGTCAGGTACAAGAGAGGAGAATGGACAGTGCACAGCAGAAAGAAATATGGAAAGGGCTGGTGGGAATTTAATAGCTGCGTACCTTTAGTGTCAATCTTACATCGCCCCTCCAGCCGTGAACAATAGAGGCATGTGTAACAAGCTTATGGCAATGGTTTTTTTGAAAATTTATTTAACTGTAAACTTTTGGTTTGTCTGGAGTCCGCTACAGCAGCAGTTCCAAAGGGCTTTTACACTGAAAAGCCATTAAATGTCAACACCCAAATGTGCTTTCATTTTGAAGTGTTTGTCAATGTGAGCATAAAAATATCTTCTTGAAAGTCAAGTCAGCTGTATTATATTTGTCAATGATTCTTCTTAAATATTCATCAAGATAATGGTCAGTGTGGGGGTTTTTTTGTTAAAATTAAATAGAAATGCAACCTCACACAACTTCAATAAATGTATGAGCACATCCGTTTGAAATATTCCTCAACTTATTTATTTTTCATTGTAATATCTGATATAATTCATTGCTTAATATTCTCATTGTATTCTCGCCAATAAATTTAGTGTCCAATTTTACACCTACCATGCACGTTATTATACACAACATTTTACACATCCCTTTGCACTGTACTGTTTGGGCGTAACTTTTCCCTCTATGATGTATGGTACTTGCTGCATAACTTTGGGTTTTACCCACAGTCCATGATCGACCAACAAAGAGGATGTTTGGGTAAGCAACGACTATTAATGGAGTTTGCTCTCAGCATGAAAGTCTATGGGGGTCTTTCAAATTGCCGACCTTGCGTCCTCCACTTGGGCTTGTGGCCTCAACCTTTTGCTGAGCCCCACCTCCATGGAGAAAACAATTTAAGTTTCCACCCCGCTGTCACCATATCCAATACAATTTTTGGGGGACTTTTCTCTTTTTTAAAACCAAGCCCTGTTTGAAAATGAGGGTAAAATGACTTTTACAATTGAGCTTTTTGCGAGTTATTGAACCTATAATGCGGTTGTTCAGTGAGGTCATCCCGACACATAACTTCCTGGTAAGAGGCCGCAAGGCCAAGTTGGAGGACGCAAGGACGCATATTAGAAGGCACCCATTGTCTCTATATGTGTTAGCTGATGCGTCCATCTAGACCCCTGTCTAAAAATCTGCAGCTGGGCGCTGCGTGTTCCACATTGAATATCAGCCTTTAAACGTCCAGGCCCAATGCTGCGGGGAAGCGTTTTTCATTGCATCTCCAGGACTTCAAAGAGCACTTAAAGAAAATAGGAGGACGGAGAGGGAAAAAAAAACAAAACAGATAAGAAAAACTTGGCGATAAAAAACTAAACAAAAACTGAAGCACCACTGGCAATAGTGCTCCTTAGGGATGCTTGTCTATTTCTGAGTGTCAGTAAGATCTTGAGTTAGTTGAGTCAGGATACTGAATTAGAATTTGTTGGCTTGTTTGTGTATGTGAGTGGGTTGGTGTGTGTGTGTGTGGGTGTGTGTGTGTGGTGTGTGTGGTGTTCGTGTGTGTGGGGTGTGGGTGGTGTTGTGTGGAGTGTGTTTGATTTGTGTGTGTGTGTGTGGGTGTGTGAGTGAAGAGAGAGAGAGAGAGAGCGACAGTCTCTTTCTCTCTCTCTCTCTCTCTCTCTCTCGCTTCTCTCTCTTTCTCTCTGAGTGTGTGTGTGTGTGGGTGTGTGTGATGTGTGTGTTGTGTGTGTGTGGGTGGGTGTGTGTGGTGTGGGGTGTGTGTGTGTGTTGTTGTGTGTGTGTGTGTGCACGTGGGTGTGCACGTGTGTGCAGGGCTTTATGATAATCTGACATAGCAGGCATTTCCCGGTTGGTCCCCGAACCCTTGTGGGCCTTTTTTTTTCCCTTTAAAAAAAAAAAACATTTGCTCAAAGAGTGCGCCACGAGGGTGCAGGGCCCACCGGTGAAGTCAGTTTTGCCCACTAGTTATTAGAGGTCCACTTTAAGCAAAAAGTGGCCGGGTCCTACTATTACTCCCCCAGGCCAGCCCTGCCTGTGTGTGTGTGTGTGTGTGTGTGTGTGTTTGCGTGGTGGCGTGTGTTGTGTGGGCGTGCGTGCGTGCATGTTTGTGTTTGTAGTGTGTGGTGTTTAGTGTGTGTGTTGTGTGTGGGTGTGTGTGTGCCTGGGGCGTGTGGTGGGTGTTGTTTTTGTGGTTTGTGTTTGGGTGCATGTGTGTGTGGCCATTCGTAATGAAGGTCGGGTGTCCGTTTGGGTGTTTATCTCCTGCCTTCGGGGAGGGGGAAATGAGTCTTTGAATTTTATTTTTTTTTTTCTTTTGGACATTATCTGTTTCCTCTAGCAGTTGGACCCTATCTCAAAGGCAAAAAGTTAAACAAGCAGACAACAAAAACAAAAAGGTAATTAGTTACAGACATTTTTAAAAAGTTTATTAAATTTTGCAGTTTGGAAACAAAAAAAAACCTTGCACAGGCCCTCAGACATGATACTTGTACCCCCAGGGCCTTACCCATCTACCCCCCACATAGAGGGAGCGGAAGATAAGACAACTAATGATTTGTGCCATTTTTATTTTTATCTACCAAGTCCGGTTTAATGACCATTGAAATTGTATCATGAGGGGTTCGGGGGAGAGCAACAGTAAACACCCCCTTTCCTACAAATAAGGACTCAATGGAAAATGTGATTGCCAGGGGGCCTGGCCTTCTGAAAATTAGAACGACACACACAAAATGCTGTAATGCAATTAGCAGAAGAGATTATTTGTGGCAGCAGTGGTGTAATACAGGGCGGAACTATAGGGTGGCGAGCAGGGCATTCACCCCTGGGTCATGGGCCCTCTTGGATTGGTGGTGGGGGCCGTATTGTGACATTGGCAAGCTGTATGGGGGGGGGGGGGGGGGGGAAATTCGTTTCTTGCTTTTGGGGCCCTGGTGTGCAGTAGTTCCGACATGGTGGAATGGTTGGGGATTGGACATATTACAACAGGGTTGTAGGGTTCAATCCCCACCCTTACCAATCCCTTCCTCCCTACTTGGCTGAAGAGCCCCTTGAGCAAGGTACCTAACCCCACATTGCTCCGTGGAATGAACTGTAACCAATATCCAATAATATCTGTAAGTCGTGTTGGAGAAACGCGTCAGCCAAGTGTAACGTCATTATTTGCAATTATACTTAGCTGGTCTACTTAAGCTGTGTAATGACTTTGACCTTGTTCATGAGGTCAGGAAGAGGAAGAGTGCACACCCTCCACAAATAAGGTTTCAAAGACGAAAGGGATTGAGTTATGCATGTTATGCTCTTCAGGAAAAATAACTCCTTGGGAGGCAAAACCAGCAGTACAAAAATAAGCAAAACTAAACAAATCATGATGTGTAATGCCCATGAGCTTCTAAGTCCCTCTACAGTCGTGCAACTTAGTATGCAACATTGGACACTGAGATTAGTGCTGCCACACGTCCAGATTTTTCCTGGATTGTCCTGGTTGTTATGGTCTGTCTGGGTAAATTCCTGGACTGTCCCGATTTTGTACAATGCACAGCTTCATATTACCCCATTGAAATAAACACATATCATTAATGATTCGTGCTCGCGCATCAATGTGTCCAGGTTTTTTACTGCTGAAATGTGGCAACCCTAACTGAGATGCATGAAACCTTGAGCAACATGTTTCATGCAGCAGAATAGAGTGTTTCACTGAACACCCTGTTGTCCACAAATCGTAAGGGGCGCACTCCAAAATTGTTCTCACAATGTTGGGAGCATGGTATTGTCCAAAATGTTTTGGTATCCTCAGGTTGTGTGTGTGTGTGTGTGGGTGTGTGTGTGTGTGTGTGTGTGTTGTGTGTGTGTGTGTCTGTGTGTGTGTTGTGTGTGTGTGTGTTGTTTGTGGTGTGTATGGGTGTGTGTGTTTGGGTGTGGTGTGTGTTTTTAAAAAATCTTTCGTAGCGTCCAGCCACTCTGGGGCAGATACATGCTCAAACAAACAAAGGGTGGGCTTTCCAATCTGTTAATTCAATTTGTTGTCCAGGCGCCGCCTTTGAAAAGAAATGGTCCACAAAGTCTAGTTTTGATCCCCCTTTTGTCCTTTGAGGCAGGATTGGGTCACCCCAACTTTCACCTTGAGATACATTAAATCACAACATCGGCTGAAAATATGGTTGAGTTTAATACCATTTCTCTAAACTGGTCAGGCCTTAATACGGGTCAGTCATAGGTGAGAGGTGTGTCTTTAAAACCTTTCCATCCGCGTGAACCATCTCTCACAATAATGTATTCAAGATGGGTTTACTGAGCCATAGCTTTGATGTATGGTGAGATCTTACCTTCACCTTATGGCTGAAGCGTAGGTTTGACTTATTGAGAATGTGCACTGTGCTGCTACGGTCTATTTAGAGGGTAAAGGGTCACCCATTAGCCTGGAGATAAAATCGGTCACACATAGCACACTGTAGGTATGGTATATCAAGACATGTTTCCTTACTAGAGGGAGGTTAACACGAAAAGTAAAATCTGCCATTAGCTAAGCTGTTGAACCAACGGAACCGCCATTCAAACCATGGTTCAAACTGTTTACTGTAACTGCGTGTTAACCGTTAACTGTTAACCGTGACCTCACCTTAAGCCACAGCAACTCGGTACACAGAAGAAAAAAAACAGATACACACTGACAGAGCATTGTAATTGAAGGCCGGTTTTTGTCAGCGGATTTGAGCTTCTATGGTGCAAAACTTGACCAAAAATATCTTATGCTGCCAAGGGAGTTTGTCTACTTCATTAGTTTACAAACGACTGAAGTTTACACTTTACACAGGATGTCAGAGACTGAGGGGGTAAAAGGTTGAGAAGCTAATTGAGGGTCATACGTGGGTAAGTTGGATACCAAGAAATAAATGATAGTCCGCAACTCTGTTAATCCTCCCAGTGATTTATTTGCACGACGTTTCGGACCTTCGTCCTTTTTCAAGTGCAACAACGAACAGGTATAGAGGGTGTGGTTTAAATACCTGTGAGGCGTGGTGGGTGTAAGGGGTAGTGAGAGGGGAAGGGGGTGTCTTCCTTAAAAGTGAAGGGTAGGAAGGGGACTATATACACAGTGGGTACCGCGGGTCACCTTTTTCCCCAAATACTTATTTACAATATATATATCACTGTACACCTTTGCGTGTTTGCACTTGACAAAGGACGAAGGTGCCGAAATGAGTGCAATAAAAATCTCAGTGAGCATTAACAGGGTTGCGGACTTTCTATCATTTACTTCAGTTAACTCTATTTTGTTCGCAGCCTGTACCACTGTCTGTGCGACGCATTCTCTACCTTCTTCAAGTTGGGATTACAGGACATTCTATTCTGCACACAGATTGCATAGTGTGCGGAGGAAGCTTTCTTGCCGCCAAACATTGGCGCCCAGGGGTTCCCCTCATGCAACTTGTGCCAAAGGAAAAAATGAAAGATAAACCACACAAAAGAAATTTTTGTGAATGAAAATAAAAAAACCCAATGGAATTGAATAATTAGACGGCCCTTTTTGTTATAGTACATCAAAGGGGCATCTGTGGCCATTGTGGGGTGAGGACTGAAGGTTTCTCTGCTTAAACGGAGAAGAACTACAGGATTACTTTTATCAAGTCATTAAAAAAAAAATATTTTGTAGAGTTGCACTTCGTCTGCAGGGGTTCTGAAGACCCGCAGAAAATGAGACTCTGGGATTACCACGACAAACAGGCTACACCAATGTGACCATTCATCTCGGCTACAGTATGTGCATGTCCCCACCAGGCCTAGGCCATTAGGCCGCTGCGGTCTGGGTTGGTTCAGCTGAGCCCCACCTGTCAGTGTTGCCAGATTTGGCGGTTTCCTGCCCAATTGGGTTGCTTAGGATGGGCGTCTGTGGGTAAAAAGGGCATTTGGGCGGGGTTTCCTGCAGATATATGGCCATGGGAATCAATAGGATTTATTGCTTCCAGGTGGGTTTTGAGCATTTTTGGGGTGGAAAGCAGGGCTGGACTGGGGGAGCAATAGGGCCTGGGCACTTTTGGCTTAAAGGGGCCCCCTCATAATTAGCGGCATAGAACTGACTCACCGGTGGGCCCCACTAACCTGATTTACATCATCTGGCTGCGTTCGGCTACGTCACACGGGGCCGTTCCCATGCGAGAGCATATCAGATAGCAAGAGTCAGGTAAGGGCCCCACACCCTCGTGGGCAGAAATGTTAAAAAGAAATATATATATTTTTTTTAACATTTTTGAAAATAGGGACCCACAAGGGTGCAGGGCCCTCCGGGAAATGCCCGGTATGCCAGATGACCAGTCCAGCCCTGGTAGAAAGGATCGGCCTCATCTGGCAACTCTTCCACCTGTTATTTATTAGCACTTTAGTAACTCATTTGCACAAGCTTTATTAGCACGTAGTAATTCATTTACACTTTGTAAATAATGAAGTAGTCGAAAACATTAACATTTACAATATGTACAGCCACACGAAGGGTGGAGGACTGGCCTGCGAAGAGCAAAGGGATACGGCTAATAATAAAACGCTTGATGGAGAGGACAAAACAATCAAACTCATCTATCACGGTTTACTGAAAACTAACTAGAGGGCATGGAGACCGGCTCTACTGGCCATTTAAATAAGTAGGCCTAACACACATCTAAAACCAACTGATGATTCCAGGTTATAGTCGATAATTCTCCATCCCACCCCCCTTATCGAGGTTGATTAAATGTATGAAATCCTTATTCCTGGGTGGAGCCACATGTACAGGTAGGGCGATAATTGTTATAGCCTGTGTTGCCAGATGTGTTTGAGCAAAAGGTTCTGAAAAAACGCCAAAATGCGCAAAATTCCACCTAATTTCAACAAATTGCACTGACGTCTATGGGCCCAAAACAGAAGGCATGGAGGCCTGGCCTGCAACGAGCAAAAGAGATAATAACCGCAGGATGTAGGTAGATGACAAACACATCAAACTCCTGCAGCAGGAGTCTATTCTCGCTCCACTGTGCAGCCCTGGGCTGTTTTTGGAATGTGTACACATGCACCAATATTATCATTGTATTCAATTCTCTTTGATTTAGTTAT
>NW_026944938.1:0-8872 GCF_034702125.1 Engraulis encrasicolus
TGATAAAAACGGGGCATTTGTGGACCGTGTACTTCTGTGTCTGAATGTACTTTACATTTCCCCTGTTTGCCTTTGCCCTGATGTGACTAGTAGGGCTGTGACGATAATGTATCGAACAGAGAAAGCGCAATAACAGCAGAGGTTAACAATACTGTATCGTGACGCAAGACGGCAGTAACTTAATCGTGATACACCCTTTCAAACTTCTAGTTACTATTTTTAAATGATTAGAAGCCTCTTTTAACCTATACTACCTTAAGTACCTATTAAACGAATCATCAAAAAGATACCATTTTTTAAAAATCATTGGGTGTATGGAACCGTAGGTCAAAAATCGTCATATGAACTGAAATCCTGAGTTTGAGACGTATAATTTCAGTCCTAGTGATAAAGTAAAGGATAGAACCGACTATACTTATATCGGTCCGATAATTGCATTTTTTAAGTGTATTGGTATACGGACCGATTACACATGTGGCTTTTGGCCGATATGCAAACATTTATCTATTTTTTATGTCATTCAGTTTATTTTTTAAAAGCACCAAGACACTTTTATTTTTTTATTACTTTGAATTGGTAGACATTACTTGACATTGTTTAGAGTAGGTGTTTTAAAATTGTTACAAGTTCTACCTCAATTGGATAAGTGTTAAAGGAATGTTATTCTTCTCCTAACTTGTGACCTAGAATATTTGTCATTTTTGGTTTTAAACCTTTTTTATGTTAACCCATATCAAACTGACCCACGCAAACTACTCGGGTATGCAGAAATCTGGGTATATCGGGCCAAGGGTGATGAAAAAAAAAACGGTATCGCAATCGGGCTCATTAAAAAAAAAAACCCATGCTAGATTGCGTCGACCAACCTAGTGGAACTAGTAACATACTGTAAATACAAACTGGTAATTTTATTAGAGTCCAGGAGTGAGCAACCAGGATGTTGAACTGGTGTGTGCCACGGGTACTGATACCTACTGGCCCCTTTCTCAACAAAAGACAGAAGGGTCAGTCCACAGAAATCAAAAACTTAAAATGAAAAATCAAATGAACAACATGGACGCTTCGCCTGTTATTTGTGAAGTCCCGCCAGACCTTTGCGATTATGAGAATTTGTGGTGGACCATTAAGTTGATGATTGACTGTGTTGTTCTCGGTGTGTGTGACTGTGTGTCGGTGTTTTGTGTGTGTATGGTGAGTGAAAAAGAAAGAAAGGACACAGACTGTGTCATCTGCTGTGCTTTGCAGCAAGTAACTGTATAACTACATACACACACACAACTCGACATACTTAATATCTGTGTTCATGCATCTTCACATTCAAATCCCCCTTCCACCAAACCACACAATTTGTAAAAGGACCAGTGCCGGCCTGCCTACTACAAAGTGCCCAGAGGAGGCAATTACATGTTATGCACTGAACAGTCTCTCGCGCGCACACACACGTGCACACATGCGTGCACACACACACACACGCGCACATACTCACACACACGCTCTCCGTAGCCCTGGCCACGTGGCTGTAGCTGTTGATATACAGTGCGCTGTGGAAGGGAGATTGCGTTACGTGTACTGTTCACTGATTGGTTGTGCAGCCAGCGGCCACAGTAGCTCCAGTAGTTCAGGCCAGGCCAGGGTAGCTGGGAGAGTGCGACTGTGAGACACAGTAAGGCTAGTCCAGCAACTGTGACACTGGGTTTACACATTATAAGCCAGATAAATATAAATGAACATATCCGTAGTTAAAATGATTTGCCTCCATACTATCAATTTTATATCATTTTCAAAATGTTCTACTATTACCGAAATCTGTGTTTGCGCTTGTGTGTGTGCACGCGCATGTGTTCCTCCTCTTCAGATTTCTATACTTCAGTGGCCGCTTTCAAATGCATCGCTTTCGGTGTTCGAATTCAGCATATTAATGTGTACGGGAGGCGTAAACGAATAAACTTTTATTCGTTTTAACACGTATCTGCAATAGTACAGGACCTGACAGACTGCGTGACAAGTTTCAGGCTAGTCAGTGACTGTGTTAGTGTGTGTGTGTGTGTGTGTTAGTGTGTGTGTGTGTGTTAGTGTGTGTTAGTGCGTGTGTGTGTGTGTGTTAGTGCGTGTGTGTGTGTGTTAGTGCGTGTGTGTTAGTGCGTGTGTGTTAGTGCGTGTGTGTATGTGTGTGTGTGTGTGTGTGTATGGCTGTGTGGTGGGCTAGTCCACTGACAGTGGAAGATATGGGCTTTCCCTTCACTTTCCCCCCCCCGCTCTGATTTACAGATAGGCCCCTCAGAGAATGGAGCGGGAGGGGGGGGGGAGGGGGGGGGGGGCGGGGGGGGGCGGGTGGTGGGGGGGGGGGGGTGGGGGGGGAGAGGGGGGGGGGGGGGGGTAGAAGGGGGCGGGGGGGGTTGGGGGGGGGGGGAGGAAGGGGGTTGGTCGAAGGGGGGGGGGGGGGGGGAGAGGGGGGGGGGCCAAAGGGGGTGGGGGGGGGGGGGGGGGGGTGGGGGGGTTGGGGCCGGGGGGGGGTGGGAAAGCGGGATGGAGCAACAGAAGAGAAATGTGTGTTGTTGTTGTGTTGGTGTGTGTCGTTGTGTTGTGTTGTGTTGTGTTGTGTTGTGTTGTGTTGTGTTGTGTTGTGTTGTGTTGTGTATGTGTTTGTGTTGTGTTTGGTGTTGTGTTGTGTTGTGTTGTGTTGTGTTGTGTTGTTGATATGTTACACACACCCAATTTTTTTGGGACTCTCCGTCACTTTCTGTCAATGTGTGTAGTGTACACATAACAAGTTGCGTGTGGTGTGTGTGGAAGCGAACTCAAGTGACAAACTGCGTGTGTGTTGTGCATGTGATGGTGTAGGCGTGTGTGGCACTGCGAACCCACTTGCGCAAGAGCAGCCAGCTATGTCAGTCATCCAGGTTCACACCACATCCAGCTGAGGCGCCAGTCCACAGTCACAGTCACAGTCACGTAAGCAGAGATTAACACACAGCCATTGCACCCATTCCTATAGTAGAGTATTACATTTGACCCTCTTCATTGACATCTCTTCGCTCTTCAAATCACACACGTCCATTCCATTCACTATCGAGTCTAATGCTCCACAGCCTCAGCGTCTAATACTACAGAGTTCTAATAGTGTTTCCGTCCCAACAACTTGGTGTAGAAAGATAATTAACAAATTCACTGTACAACATAACCATATCAGTCACAATCATCATCCGAGATAACAGGTCCAGTGCACCATTACACATTTGACTTCCTTGAGTGATGAATTAACACTTATTCAACACATAGAGCCACTATTAGTATTTTGCCAGTATTAGTTACCATTAACACTGCACATAGACATGCACACGCATGCGTGCAAGCACGCACACGCACACAGCTGCACACACACGCACAAACACACACACATGAACACACGCACACAAACCCATGCATACACGCACACACAGCTGCATGCGCACAAGCCCTCGCACATGCACAGGCACACAGTCTGTTTTTCTCTCCGTTACAGCAAACACAAAGGGCAAACACAATTGCTCCAAGTTTCACAAGATATCTGTCTATGCGTACAACTTTTCCACCAGCCAGGAGCAAATGTGCAATACGTAAACAAAGCCGTAACTCAAAGGCGGAACCTCTTTGGAGCCCTTCGTAACACGAAGTAGGCCCAAGCAGAGAGGCAAGCCAACCCTTATGTTTTCCGACCATCTTTTGACACTTTCTAATTACTATTGTTGTGTGATTGAGAGTCCCCATACTTTGCACACAGTGGCACAGTCTACACAGTTGCACCACAACAACAATAACAAGGTGCACTATGTTCAGGATGCCTGTGCTGTGGCCCAGCCGTGGCTCAGTTGGCTGGGCACTCCACTGCTACACCAGCAACCCGGGTTTCGATTCCAGCCCGAGGTCATTTACCAGACCCTCCCCATCTCTCTCTGCCCGCTAATTTCCAGTCACAACTTCACTATCCCGTCAGAAAAAGCACAGAGAAAGACTTAAAAAAGGATGCCCAACTGTGCTGTGAAGCCAAACAGTGTGCAGTTTGTTTGTTTTTTTTAAATCCTGCACTCTGACTCCTAATTAGAAATGAATGACTTGCCATTGGTGCTGCAAGGCAGCTATTTGTAGGAACAACAATAGCCACAGCCTACAGCTACTGCTGTCGTCTTGCTTCTCCTGCCCCGTGCTCCTGCCATGGACAGCAATTTGATTATATAAGACGATCGAAGTGCAATTGCCAATGATGCCACCGCACTGCCTGACCTACAAAAAACCCCACAGGTTTTTCCATAAACCCGCACCCGATTACTACGGACTTCTGCAGGACAAAACAAGCCTTTCCTATTCTGTGCTGTGCCACATACACTAATGCCAGTTTATTCTTTATCAATACACTATAAATAACATGCTACAATGCCAAGCCAACAATCATGTGTGTAACACTCTTCCTCTTTCACCTCATCATGTTGTGTGGTACATTTTCTTTATGTTCCTGCACCAATTCAAATGGGAATGACAACTGTGAACTGATTACCAGCTTCTCAGCAACAAATCAATGGAATCGTTGTCGCTACTCTACTCTATGGCATTGTTGTGAATATCCCTACCACCACGGTATAAATAACATACGCCTCTGTGTGTTCCGTTTTACAGTCGATTTTAGAGGTTCTGGATTAAAAATAATCCATGGCTCTTCAATTTATGTGGCTGCAATAAGCTTGTGGACCATTGTTAATGTGGCAACAGATGGTACTAGCACTAGCAAAGTAACAACATGTGTAACAAATAGAACAGTGGGACCATCTTGCTTGAATAAGATCACTGTAATTCCTGCGAGGGTTTTTTTAGGGTCAAATGTACGTTTTTATATTGTGGGTCCCCTCAGACAACCACAGCCATTTGCCCCATAAATGAACTTAGTAATTGGGAAATTGATGTACTGCAATGAATATGCTTCCTATAGACAAAATTCCACTAAAAACAAAAAAATAATGTAATCCATACAAACACGCTGGCATTAGCTGTGGGTTGTGTGTCACCTCCATGACGTGTGCCTACTACTAAAACATCATCACAGACCCTTTAAAGATTTCAAATGGAGCAGAATAAAGGACAGAAACATCAGCAGGAAATATGAACTGGACTGCACTGAGTCTGTTCTTACAAAAGGTTCAAAACCGTGTCAACAAGGTCCAAACCCGTTTCCCAGAGTGGACAGACCCACCAACCAACCAAACGGACCATACTCTGCACACAACTAAAAATCCATATATGTGCTATCTGGTAGATGGCTAAGTGGTGTATTTGACTAATTTGCATAATGCAATTACAAAGGCAAAGCCCATTCCCCCCACATTGGGATTCATCAGACCACACGGACAATTCTGCTACTGCCCAGCTTACAGACAAAAGGCAACAACTCACTCAAACCAGTTTCTGAAGGATGGTGTAGAAAATGGCCTGATAGGTGAGCCATCTCTTGACGAACTTCAGGAACTGCTTTGAAACCACAGACTGGGACAATTTTCAAAACAACTGCCACCCACAGCAATCGACATTGACATTGAGGAGTACACAGACACCAGTGACCTCCTACATCACAAAATGCATCGATGATGTTACAGAAATAAAACCAAACCATCACTTACCAGGGCCAAACCAGAACAACCATGGTTCACAGGAGACGTTTCACCGCGACTGCTGAGGGGCCAGGAGACGAAGAATGCCTTCAGAGCAGGAAGACCGTAGCTGGCCTAAAAGACAGCAAGGGCTAACCTGTCCAGGGTCATCAGGAAAGCCAAAAAAGGAATACTCAGACAAAATGAGACAACACACTTCAAAGACAGCAGAGATGCCACAGAGCCTGTGGGCAGGGCAATAACAGGCCATCACGGGACTATTTTAAGCACTGCACCACGAAAGCTGTGACAACAACACCTCTCTGCTAAACGATCTGAAATAGTTTCTTTGCCGCTTTGAAGCACAAAAATGACACTCACCCACAGAAAACTCCCCCTCCCCCCCATGATCAATCCCCTTTAAACTCTGTCCTCTGCCAGTGTTAAGAGCGACCACTGGCCACCCATCAACCCACGCAAAGCAGCTGGCCCAGACAACATACCAGGCCGAGTGGTTGAAGGGATTGTGCAGAAGAGCTGAAGGATGTCCCTTCACAGACATCTTTAACATTTCTCTCTGGAGCAAGGCCCAGTCATCCCATCACTTTTCAAAGCTGCTACCCATCATAACCTGTGCCGAAGAAATCATCACCATCCATGCTTCAATTACTACCGTCCTGTAGCACCTGACAGCCCATAATCATGAAGATGCTTCGAACGGCTAGTCCTGGTCAACCACATCAAAGCCACCCCTACCCCCCACCCTAGACCCCTACCCAGTTCGCATACCGAGCCAAGCGATCCACGGAGGATGCAATTTGCTCTGCCCTCCATCCAGCCCTCACCCACTTGGACAATAAAGACTCATATGTGAGAATGCTGTTCATTGACTTCAGTTCAGCATTCAATACCATGAAATACCACAAACAACTCATCAGAAAACTGGACAAACTAGGTTTCAGCACCTCCCGCCTGCAACTGGCTGCTGGACTTCCTGATGCAAAGACACACAGCAGTACGGGTAGGGAACAACACCTCGAGCACCCTGACCCTGAGCACGGGGCTCCGCAAGGCTGTGTTCTCAGCCCCCTCTGCTGTTTCACGCTGCCTGACACACGACTGCACAACGACCCACAGCACTAAACCAATCTAGTGAAATGTTTGCGGATGATACAACACTGGGTGGGCCTCGATCACCAAGGGCCGATGAGACTCACTACAGAGAAGAAGTAGACTCTGCCTGGCCAGATTGGTGCAAAGACAACAACCTCCTGCTGAATGTCCAACAAGACCCAAGGAGATTGTTGTCAACTTCCAAAGGGTCCAAAAAACAACTGCCACCACTGACCATCGACGGCGATGCTGTGGGAGAGAGTGAGCAGCACCCAAGTTCCTTGGAGTGCACATCAGCGACGACCTCTCTTGGAACACCACCAACACCCAACATCACTGGCGAAGAAGGCCCATCAGCGTCTCTACTTCCTGCGCAAAACTAAAGAAGGCAAGTGTCTTACCACCCTCCATCATGACAACATTCTACAGAGGAACCATATGAGAGCGTCGTGTCCAACTGCATCACAGTGTGGGGAGGAAGCTGCACGGAGAAAAACAGGAAGACACTCCAGCGTGTTGTGAACACAGCGAAGAAGATCATTGGAGTTACCACTCCCCTCCCTGCAGGACAGTTACACCACACGCCTCACCCGGAAAGCACTGATGGATCATCAAAGGACACAAGCCACCCTGCACACAAACTGTTTCAGCCTCCTGCCCTCTGGAAAGAGGTTACAGGCGCCTCCGTTCCCGGCACCACCCGGCTGGCGAGCAGCACAATGCACCAAGCGATCAAGATGCTGAACACTCACCCCACTCTCCCTCCACTGTCAGCCTCTAGCCAGCAAGGCCACTGACAACCCCCCCCCCCCCTGTCAGCCCCTAGCCAGCAAGGCCACTGACAACCCCCCCTCCCCATCCCCACCAGCCCACCATATCTGCGACTGAACATTCCACCTGCACTACTATACTTGTGACTGAACTTTCAACCTGCACTAACCTCAAAACCAAAAAATGCCACGACACACACACACACACACACACACACCACCACCACACACACACACACACACACACCACACACCACACACACCCACACACACACACCACAGACACACACACACACACACAGCGAAACACAAGCACCACTGGCACTTTCTGCACTAAACCCAACATACACACACTGACACACACACACATCAACACACACACACACACATCAACACACACACCCCACCACCACACACGCACAAGACATCACGAAACGAACAACACACAAGACGCAACACCCCCGCACCTTCTACCTGCACTAAACCAACATCACACACACACCCACACACACACACTAAACACACACACACCACACACACACAGGCCGCACACCCCACACACACACACAACACACACACACACACACACACCCCCACAACACAACACAACATCACACTCACACACAACACACTAACACACACACACACACCCGCGAGACCCTACACTACATCCCACACACACACACACACACACAACTGCTGCGTTGTGTGGTGTAAACTTGACTAGACCTTTTTATATATTATTTTCTTTCAAAATGCTACTATTACCATAATCAAGAACGCTATAAAGGACTTTTTTTAGGAAAAGCACAAAAACACAAACAGGGGGGGGGGGGGGGGAGAATACCTCACTTTAATGTATGTCCTCCTACAAGTCTTCTGATTGTCCAGTTCTTGCACTTTAAATTGTCTGTATGAAGCACTGTCGATGTCCATACTGTCTTAAAGTCCATGTCATAAGTACTGTCTATGTCTTACTGTCTATGTCCTTACCTTCAATTAGTCTATGTCTGTATGGCAAGGATAGAAATGTAATTTCAAATTCTTTGTATGACCAGTGCATGTAAAGAAATTGACAATAAAACCTACTTGACTTGACTAATTTGCTCATCTGCCTGACTGAAGAGGAGTTCTAAATAGGATCAGCTGGTTCAGTGAATAAGCCAGAACAAAATAGTGTATGTGGCAGAAGCTTTTATTTCATTTCACCAATCCAGGTACGTCAGCCTCTAATTGATATCAGAGCAGACACAAAAAGGCTACATTCAGGAATTAACCACGTGTCCTGGTGACCCCAACATGTAACGGCACAGTGCAAACTGGGATGGAGAACTTTAGTTCAGCGTTGCTTTGTCCTCCCCAAAAACCAAAAAG
>NW_026944939.1:0-8883 GCF_034702125.1 Engraulis encrasicolus
AAAAAAGTTCCCTAACTGGCTAAAAAATACCCTTTTTGAGAAAACAAACCCCAGGTTTGTTGTGCCCCATAACATGCAAAAGGAACATATAAAAATTGATAGCACGCTTTTCCCTTCCTTTTTTAAATCCCGTAAAGCACCACCCAGGTTAAAAAAAAAAATGGATGGGAAAGCATTTTCCCTATGCCATCACCTCATGCCATGTCTATCAAAGTCAAATTTGATTTAATCTAGTACGCACTTCTTGGATAATTATCTTATTTTGAAAATTAATAAATACTGAACTAAAGCCAAATTTGCTGTGGATATATCTCAATAAAACTGATCACTGTTTCTGGGCCCCAGGGAGAAAGGGGAGGGGGCCTAGAACAGAATTGGGTCCTTCATTACTTAATTTGTTACACCGATGTATTTTATATGTTACTGTTGGTGGCTGGGGGGGGGGGGGGGGGGGGGGGGGGGGGGGGGGGGGCTTTTAGATGACCTTTGGTCTGGAACCACCCAATGCTGAGTCAACGGTCCTGTGTTGTTGTGGGTGTGGATTCTCTTTATATTTGTGGTCAACAGTCACCGTCTTCCTTGACAGCCTTACTTCACTCTGCCTGTCCCGCCCTCTCTATTTTTTAACTGGCATAATCTTTTTTAAAAAAAGTGTTTTTGCACGGCCATTCAAGTTTTTCACAAGTATCACTTTTTTTTAAGCAGTTTGACATTTCTCTTCACTGGTAGTAGCTTTATTTAGGTTGAAAGAGTTTGATATGTTATTGTAAAAAGGACAAGCATGTTGTTTATTTTATTTACAATTGAGACGAGAGGTGGGAGGTTGTGCTGTGTTTACCTCATCAATCAAAAACTATATTTAACCAGTCGGTGGGGCTTAGGTGGAAAAAAAAAAGCTTCTTACCAAGGACCTGTATTGTTCTTATTATTATTATTTGACTTAAAGCGACCACTGTGCCATTTCTGGTAATAAGATCAATTTTTCTCCTCACCCTTCAGACCTAAATGTACTGAGTTTTACCTTTCTCCTGTACTTCCAGGGGGGGATTCTCTGAGTTTGAACACAAATACTATATCATCCAATGCACACGTGTACACACAGTACCATCTCAAGAGCTTGTGGCCTTTCATTCAGCTTGCATGATATGTGTGCCACACACTCAGAAATAACATGGTGCACGTCCTGTACACTACACATGCAAACCCCACCGGCAGGCATGCAGGCAAAACACACATGTGCCCCACACGCACACGCAGACACCCACACACAGGAATGAGAAACACCACTTCCCCTGTCTATCAGGGTTTAACCATTCAGACTGACAGACAGACCAGACAGTCAGACAGACTGACAGACACACACTCTAACTACCACACGCACACACACACACACACTCACACACACACACAACACACACACACACACACACTCATCACACACACACAACACCACACACAACACACACACACACACACACACACACACATACAACCACACTCCACACTGACAAACTCGGACCGCACCTTTAACTGTACGGTATACTGTAACACAAACTCACACACACATGCCAGCACACACACACGTACACACACACACAACACACACACCACACATACACTCATCACGCAACACTCAACACTCACACACACACCCACACACCACACACACACACCACACACACACAACACACAACACACACAAACCGACTTTACCTTATCTGTTCCGGTATACTGTATCAAACCCACACACAAGGTGTGCACCAAACACACCACTCACACTCACACACACACACTCCACACACACACACCACACACACCACACTCTCACACACACACACCCCACTCACACACACACACCAACACTTCTCACACACAAAACACACCTTTCATGTTTCTTCTATCTCTCTCCTCTTTCTCTCTCTCTCTCTCTCTCTCTCTCCCTCTTCTCTCTAACTCTCTCTCTCTCTGTCTGACTGTCTCTCTCTCCTCTCTCTTCTCTATCTCTTTCTCTATTCTCTCTCTTCTCTCTCTCTCTCTCTCTCTTCTACTCTCGCTGTCTTCACCAGTTGGTTGAGTCCCACACACACACAAACCACCATTCATACATTCATTTCCCCGGGACCGGGATGCTTGGAGAAGTAGACCGAGCTGCGGGAGACGGGTTGGTTGCTGGTTATTGAAAAATTAGCACTGCTCTGCACGCCGTTTTTTTAATGTTTCATTATTCTTGTCACAAAGAGATTGATAGCAGCATATATTATTTCATTTCAGATCAATGGGACAAGCCTTTGGTCCAGGAGCAGGAGATGAATTATATTATTCCAAATGCACCCCCACTCCACCACTACAACCCCCTCCCACCCCCCCCCACCCCCCCTTTCACTTCTCAACACACACACACACACACACACACCCTACACCCCACATCCATCCACCACTTTTACCAAGACCAATGCACAACATAGACTAAAAACACATTACACACATACCACACAGGGGACACACAAACACTCGCTGCGCGCACACACAACAAAACCACATTACATTGCAAACACACACGCGCGCGCACACACACAAACACATGCATGCAAAACACACATGCGCACACGCCAGCCACACTTGCACGCATCTTGTTGCGGGCTTTTGGTAGGTGTGCGCAACACGGCACATCAACACTATCACATACACAATTACACACACAATATAACATACACACACACTATACACCGGCTGCCGCATGCCCAAACACACACACACCACAGGCTAAACACATCACACATCAACCGACACACACACAAACACAGCAAAACAAACACACAAAGCACACACCAACCACTACACACTACACTCACACACACAACTACACACACACCACACCACACACACACACACACACCACACTACACACACACACACTCCCAACACATACACACACACAACACCAATCACACCTTACTCCTTAGCCTTAGGCCACATTTCTTCTGACACCAATAATTGTGTGAGTTGGTCCAAGCAGTGAAAGGCCCAAAGTGAAACATGGGCACGCAACCATGGTTTGGCAAAAAAGTGGTCGGGGTGAAGTTTAATGATGTCCGACTGTTTAAGTATTATTGCAATCAAAGGGCGACCAAAAAACACTTGGCGTGCAAATGTGCAATAACTCAAGTTGTTTGTGCACTGTGTGTGTGTGTGTGTGTGTGTGTGTGTGTGTGTGTGTGTTGTGTTGTGTGTGTGTGTGTGGTGTGTGTGAGTGGTTTGTGTGTGTGGTTGTGTGTGGATGTGTGTGTGTGTCATTAGGCTCACGTGTGCACAGTGATAGGACACGTTGGTGTTGCTTGGGCAAACACCAAAGTTGCCTTTCACAGACAAAAGTGTGCCCTTTTGGAAATAAAAGTTCGGGTTTTTTTATTTTTATATTTTTAAAATTTATTTTATTCCTTAAATGTTAGGGGTTTAACGCTGTGTATTCAGATGTTCCCATTCATCATTTAGACATAATTGTCCAATATTAAAATCGCGTGATAATAATGCCCCAAAATGCCTCATCATGGGGGCGGGGGGGGCCCCCCCCCCCCTCCAACGGCACACAATTCTCTCCCTCTTTGTCAAACATGTGAGCTGCGCTTGAAGCTGACAGATTCGGAAAGGCGGCGTTGCAACAGGCAAAGCACCCACACGCCGTTCTCTGACCCTTCAGAGCCCAGGGTACCACACGTCCAATAGCCATATTTATTGATGTTGAAAAGGTTTGTGTTTGTGCGTTGATGTTTGACTTTTGGAAGTGATTCTAAAGAGAAGCCCTGGCCCCCACCTTTCATAATGAGACTTTGCAAAATTCGTGCGAATTTAGGCCCCTAATTCAAATCTACCGAAGAAGAGGTTAGCCAATTAGTCAAACAATTAACAACCGTGTAACATTGATTGCAAAAAAACCATTAGGCCTATTATTAAGCTTAATGAATCCAGAAGTTGCCTCCAGAAACAGTTTCAGGTTCTAAAGATTAACAGAATGTTTTGGGGGAAAACATGCAAGAGGATTCATGTATGTTTTGGGGAAACGTTGGGCTCCTGGATGGAAACTATGCAAAACGCCACCAAATCACATTTGTGAGCAGACGGCATTCGAACAGAACCAGCTGCGTCCACGGGCCAGGGGAGAAAAAAAGTTGTGCGTGAATTCCAGCAAATCTGACCACTTAGTAGCCTCTCTGCACAGCACAGCATATATCAAAGCAGGTTGGTACATACAGCAGGTATAGGCGAGAGGAATTGTGCTTGACCCCCCCACCCCAACCCTTCCAGAAAAGTGTTAGCCTAACCCCTTACACGGATTAATAAAACCTCCGACCCAAAAGTAAGCAGTTTTTCACTCACAAATGACCCTGTGTAATAGGACTTAAATCCTTTTGACAACGTCTTAGAAAAAATGAGAGTTTAAGCTTTTAATTATTCGTTTTTAAATAAAAACAGTTTGGAAACACAAACATGGGAACTATTTTAAAAATTAAAATCGGGTTGGGAGGGAAAAATGACCGGGAGATGCAGGAGTTTTCCAAGCTTAAGGAATCTGTTTGTAGAATCGAATCGCTTTCCCTGACAACTGCGCTTGTGGAGGACACGCCCATATTTTAAAGCGACAGTACACTTTTTACGTCCATGCGGTTAAATGAATGCACTAGGTATTGGGTAATCTAATTAATCTTAACTTATTTTAAGACTTTCCAATCATACTTATTCCTAATTTTTAAAAAAATGGAAATTGTTTTAGTTATAGCGTACTTTGGAGATTATGTCTCATGTAAAATGTTGAATTAAAAAATAAAAAAATCCACCGAAACCGTTAATTGCAGCCGCCAGTTTCCACATGCCCCCCCACCAAGCACCCCACAGGACCTGCCCCCCAAAATGTCTAGGTGCACGCAGTGGGGGTTGTTGTGGCTTTGTGTGTTGGTTGTAGTGTGTCGTGATTGTGTGTGTTATGGTGTGTGTGTGTGTGCTGTGTGTTGCTGTGTGTGTGTGTTGTTGTGTGTGTGTTGTGTTGTTTAGCTTTGGGTGTTTGTGTGTGTGTGTGTGTGTTGCTAGTGTGCAATTGGTTGGCCATGGGACTTATGCACTTTCTTTGCACCTTTGTGTCGTGTGTGTCTGTGTCTGTGTATGCGGTGTGCATTGAATCCCTGTAGGAAGGAAGTTAGTCTAAACCCCTCTCACTGATTTTAATGACTTACACAAAGTTGACGCTGGCTTTTGGTTTGTTGAACTTCATAGGCTGAAACTCGAACACACTCACAACGCAACACACGGATCTCGAAGTATGCCAACACAGGTGGAGCTCCGTCGGTCAGGAGAATCTTCGTCATGACCGAAACCTCTAATTCCATCAGTAATTGCTCCTGCTACGACGGGAAGGCGCACCGCGATTTGGCATCGTTTCACCATTTACTTTGGGGGGAGAATGTGGGTTGTTGTTAACGTGGGAGTATTTGAAAAATGTGGGTGTTTGATTATGTGCGTCAACTTTTCATATGTCACGGAGTATTTGGGAATGGGGATGGGTAATTGTGTGAATATGGCAAGGGGTGTTGCGCAGGGCAATGTAGTCCTTTTGTTTTTCGTTTTTGTTTTCTGTGTTTTGGTAAAACCGATAGCAAAGAAGAGTATTTATCAGTGAATGGAGCAAGTGTAGTAGACAGCAATTGTGATAAGCTGTGTCGCTATTGGATAGTTGAATGTTGTAATTAGTGAATTTGACCCAAAAGAGAAGGGGTTTGTGTTTAAAATATTCCGTTGTCCTCTCGGTGAATGGTTGAGAGTCAGAATCAGAGACAGACCAAGGGTTGCACGGAATTAGGAGCAGCTGCTTGACCCGAAGGGTAGCTGACTCCTGCGACAGCCTTAGTTTGTAAGGTTTTCAATGTAGCTGGGATGATGCTGATGTATGAGAGTAAGTTGAAATGCTTGCCGTGTCCGTTTGTGAGTTTCCATTTTTATTGATGCCCTCGTGCCATATTCCGTCGGTTGCCCTCGGTTTTGGTAACTGGTCAGAAGTAAATAAACAGCGCTTAAATTTTATACCATTCTCACCCTGCAAATCCAGCCGTAAATGTTTCATCTATTCCTCACTTGCCCTCGTTTTGGTTGTCAGAAAAGTAAATAATCGAGCGCTTACATTTTCTACCCATTCCACCCTGCCACTCCAGCCGTAACGTTTCATCTTGGACAGTGGCAAGCAATCGCTTCGTCCAACAATCCCTATCCCAACACTCACACACAAACATACACACACTCGCGCACGCACACCACACACACACCCACACCCACACACACACACAACACACACACACACACACACCACCCACACACACACCCCCTGGACACTCATTCCTAAGCCTCCCAACGCCCCTGGAAACTCATTCATACGCCTCCCAATGCCCCCCCCCCCATTTGGACATCAATTCATAAGCCTCATTTAATAGCTCCCCTTAGTATGACTTAAAAAGTCTAAATGGAGACTAAATGCCCCCCAATCACTAACTAAGGCAAACGCACCCCTTTTAAGCTGTATCCTCCCTCTCAATCGGACCCCTTCTAACCCTTTGGGGCTAGTCATCTCACATTTACTAAAACTCAATCTTTCCTCCTTGGGCGGTTGTAAATTAATGATCGATATGTATCCATGGAATTCGACAATCATCAACTTGAATCGCATTTGTTATTCTCGATGGGGACTTTTTTAAGTATTGATAAAAATACTGTAATTGCAAATCACATCAAACTCGTTGATCCATCATTGGAATGCTCGTGACCTCTTAAACCCTTAACTACACTTAACACTTATTTTACAAACACTACAATCACCCCCCCCAAAAAAACCCATATCCCCCCCCCCCCCCCCGGGGTCACCCTCCTTCTCTTTCCCCTTCATCCTTTTCTTCATCCTCCTCCTACTATTCCTCCTCTTCATCCTCCTCCTCCTCACCTCGATCCTCTGGTCTTTAAACTAGTCATCTCCAAAGCTGGTGATTTACCAAACTTCACACACACCTAGCCCACACACATCTCCTTTGTCTAGTATTTCTTCTTTTAAGTTTCATCACTCCTCGGTCTCCTAGCCTGTGGCTGGCTGGTGATCTCCAAGGTCAAGCAAAGCGTTTTCATTTCATATGTATAACGCTTCATTATGTCTAACTGTTTAAATCATCCACTTTTATATTTTCATTTTGCCTTACGACATGTAAAAGTTTTATGGGTTAAAAGATAAACTTTTGCATTGCCTTAAGGCAAAAAGAATATATCTAAAGTGTTTAAGTTTTCCCCATTTCATTTTCATTCTTGTTGCACTGATGAAGAGGACCTTAAGGGTCGAAAACATTTGCGCTCTCATGAACTCAGAAGTAACAATGCAGTGTTGCGGAACTTAATTCACCTATTCACTACACCTGGATTTATGCCTTTTATTGTCCTGACACCTGGGCACCCATCGGTTGGGGTATCTTGCCACACATCTACCTCCTCTGAACAATCCCGTGCTTTCAATTTGTAGCGCAGTTGTCGATGCAGGTTTGAATTATTAAAAATGTAATGAGGGATTGAGAAGAGAGGACGAGGGAGGGAGGGAGCCATGTTCTATCATCGACAGCAAGAGATGAGGAGAGAGATCGAGAGAGAGAGAGTGAGATGATGAGAGAAGGTAGGAGACGAGAGAGGAGCTATGGCCTATCATTTAAGAGGGATGGTTTAGGGAGGACAAGGGTGAAGATAGGAGAAGGGAGGACGTTTTATTAATGATACATTTATTGACTCCTGGCATGCTTATTGCCAGGGCCAGAGAGAGGTGACAGTGGGTATGAGGTGGTATATAGGAGTACAACTGTTGCTCTTATCATTGCACTCCATATTGGTTGGTTACGTTGGCTGGGCTGGCTGGTCTGGTGGTTAAACCATACCCACTGTTAATCAGGGAAGTCGACAAGGGGGGTCCAAAGAGGTCAACTTCGTCCCGGGCCCATGGAATGAAGAACGAGGGGGCCCCAGTGAGGGGGTCTTCATTGTTCCTACGTAATGGTAATTTGGGTCTGGGGCCCTTTTTTGATTATTTGTCTGGGCCCCGCCCAAAGCTGTCTTTCTTTCTTTCTTTCTTTCTTTCTTTCTTTCTTTCTTTCTTTCTTTCTTTCTTTCTTTCTTTTCTAACAGTGCCCAAAATGTCACAATATGTCAGACAGCTGCAGCTGGCATTCAGTGGGATAAGGAATCTGTGACAGTGATTCCTCGCTCCTTTTTTCCCCCACCGTCTTCTCCATATCTTTCCATCAGTCCGACATACTGTGCACAAGTCATTCCCAAACTGGGGGTCGAGACCCCTAGGGGAGTTGCGGAGGTTGTGTGTGTGTGTGTGTGTGTGTGTGTGTGTGTGTGTGTGTGTGTGGGGGGGGGGGGGGGGGGGGGGTATGGGGTATGTACTTAATCCTGACAGGGAAAGGGGCACCCGTCTCTTGGCACCCCGCTCCCAGGAGACGGGCCCTTCTACGCTGGCACCAGTCAGTGCAAAATTGTGGCAGGTTTTCTTTTGGGTTTTTTTTCGTAGCCGTCACAGAATATTACATTACATCGTCGATCCGCCAGACACACACGGGGGGTGGGGGAAAAGGGAAAAAAAAATTATTTTGTAAGCCATCGGGAGCCCTGTGTGACATTTTTTGCTGTTCACAACATGCCAGGTCAATTGCGGTTGTTTAGTTGACTGGCTGGGGCCAGAAATTTTCACTGTCCCTTTCACCACTGCTTACGTAAGGTCTGTGAGTGTGGCGGGTCTGGGATATATGATATGATTTTGAATTTTTTATTTTTCCATCCAATGTCTCCTTTTATATAGGGTAGTTTGGGGGG
>NW_026944940.1:0-8882 GCF_034702125.1 Engraulis encrasicolus
AGTAGAGAGAGGAGAGAGAGAGAGTGGCCAGACAGAGCAGCCATGACTCAGCCCTGTGGAGGCCCAGAACCTTGATCAGGGCAGAAGGATGATGGCTGGCGTTGGCTCTGCGGGCGCTTGCATGGCGCCAAGAGTGTGTGTGTGTGTCGTGTGTGTGTGTGTGTGTGTGTGTGTGTGTGTGTGTGTGTGTGTGTGTGTGTGTGAGTGAATGAATGTGTGACACATGTGATCGCCTGGGGTATCAGTAGCTCGTAGCACACGTGCTTCACTCTCTGAAGGACAGCCGTCTATCTGTGTGACGAGCGAGAGAGAGAGAGAGGGGGGGGGGACCAAGAAAGTGCATTACAGTCATGGCTGTGCGTGAGCAGCAAACACAAAATAAAAAAAAAAAAAAAAAAAAAAAAAAACATAAAAAAATAAAAAAAATAAAAACAAAAAAAACTAAAAAATATATGAAAAAAAAAAAAAAAAAAAAAAAATTAAAAAAAAAAAAAAAAAAACACACACACAGCAGCACAGAACACAACATACACAATCACACATGTGGGCTGCCATTTGTCTGCTTTTGCCAAGCTGTTTGTCTTAGTCATCCTCCATGCTGACATTCAGAAACTACTGAACAGGTTGTGGACAAAACTGAAGAGGCGTACATGTGTGTGTGTGTGTGTGTGTGTGTGTGTGTGTGTGTGTGTGTGTGTGTGTGTGTGTGTGTGTGTGTGTGTGTGTGTGTGTGCTGGTGTAACATGCATATTGTCTACATTTGTGTGTGTGTGTGGTGGGTTTGTCTTTCTGCGGGTGGGTCTAAGAATGTGTCCATGGGGAGAATGTAGGCACATCGGGGACTGTATGTGGTTCCGAAATGAGAATTTGAAACATGTAACCTAAAATAGAAACAAAACTGACAAAACAAACCATTTGTCCCAAAGATGGATGGAAATAAACTCTGTGAAAACAGACATGATGAACACAAAACCCGCAAGTGCTGTGAAATAAAATGTTTGAGAATCACTGGGATAAATAGTCGGCCCAACTGAAAAACCAATATCGAGCATTCTTTATTTCATGAATTAATCAGGTTTTCAATCGTTTTTTTCCCAGACAAGGAATAAGTGTAGTGTAGAGATTTTCAACTGAAATTCTGTCTTAAAACCATTTATTAACTCTGTTTATTATTACACTTACTAATTAGATTATTATGTAATTTGATACCATGTTAATTACCCTCTGGCCACATGCGATTTGTACGTGCAGTATATTTACCCAGTTCCAGAGTGGTACGTGGAAATGCTCGGTTCACTGACTCCAGCGTGACCATCAACAAAATGTGATGGACGCCTACCAGTCTCCATGTACTAGTGTGCTAGTCCCGATGGAACGAGCTTTTTTTTGCTGACCTCAGCAGCCTCTGTGGAGCTTTACAGTCTTTGCTGTGTGCTGCTACCCCTCAATAAAACTGTGTGTTGGGTGCCACTGGGGTGATACTGGAGCCATGTATTATGTACACAGGACCTCAGTACGCTATGTGAAATGGCACCAGAATGGCCAGCTAAGCTGTGAGAATGTCAGGTCAGCGGTTAGGGTGTTAGGCTGATACATAATAATACATTGTGATAATAATAATGATAATAATAATAATAGTAATGATAATAATAAGTAATAATAATAATAATATAAATATACATGGGTTTTATATTGCGCTTTTCACGACACTCAAAGACGCTTAACATGTGAAAAACATGTAGATAGTACAAACACACAGTATAAGGAAAGACTGTACGGAGGGAGGTAGTAAGAACAGTACCGTACAAAAAAAGACAACAAAGGTCAACAACAACCAATCTGGAGGCAGGAGACTGTGGTGATTGGTGATACTGAGGAAAGGCCTCAGGTGTTACAGTATGTGGTTTGGAAAAGATGGGTGTTGAGGTGGCTTTTGAAGCACGGCAGTGAGTCAGGCTGTCGGATGGTCAGGGGGAGGGAGCTCCACAGGGAGTTATAGCCGAGGGGCAAGCGGTTAGGATGTTGGGCTTATAGCCCGAGGGTTGCCAATTACCGACACTGCCACACCATAGATGGATGAGGAAAGGGTCTGAATAGCCAGTGCTCACCTCCACAGTCCTCCCCTGTCCCCTTGCACTGCTCTCGTGGGACGCCAGTTGGGCTGCCCCCTTGAATGGTGAGGCAATAAATGCAATTTTCTTGTGGTGTGCTATGCCCCAATCACAACGGGTCACAATGGAGTGTTATTTCGTTCACCTCACGTTTCCCCTCTAACCTTTGTCAAAAGTTAATGGTTCTGTATTTATGACTGTGGCCAAAAATGGTACAGCAGTCATGCTGTATACAATACTGCGCATGCTAAAATGGAGAGGGGTGAATTTGTGTGAAGTAGCATGTCTGAAGTGATGCGTAGAACCGAGTGCCCTTATCTGGATAGTCATTAGTTCGGCGAATGAACTTTGTCCCCAGCGCTGTTAAAAGAGTGAGTGAACTGAACTGTGGCAGAACAGATGCATGAGAATGTGTGACAGAGAATGGTGGTGAGAGCGAGAGAGAGGGAGAGAGAGAGGGAGAGAGAGAGGGAGAGAGAGAGAGAGAGAGAGAGAGGAGAGAGAGAGGAAGAGAGAGAGGAGAGAGAGGAGAGGAGGGAGAGGGAGAGAGAGAGAGAGAGAGATGGAGAGTGAGAGAGAGAGAGAGAGAGGAGAGGAGAGGAGAGAGAGAGAAGAGAGAGAGAGAGAAAGAGAGAGAGAAAGAGAGAGAAAGAGCGAGAGAGAGGGAGAGAGAGAGGGAGAGAGAGAGGGAGAGAGAGAGAGAGAGATGGAGGTGGAAATAAGGGCAGCTAATGGAATAAGTAATGGGGTGAATCAAGGTTGACCCCCTCCCTCCCGCACCACTGCTCTGGTCCAGTAGTGGAGTTCAGACAGGCAGGGCCACTGACAGCTTTGGTCAGGCCTGGGACAAAGTCCTCTGAAAAGGACCCGCACCCAATACATGGCGCGTCATAAGAGCCCAATTCTGGGTCTCCCCTCTCTCCCTGGGCCCAGGACAATGCACCCTTTTTGTACCCCACCCCACCCCCAGTCAGCTTGCCTGCAGACAGGGTTAGTAAATAGAAAGCACTGCCGCTCTGCTCGATGAGCATCTATCTTTAGCTATCTATGAAGGAGCGCTAATTTAGGGCTAATATTCCCCCCATCCTTCCTCCTCACCCCCACCTCCACCTCTTAGAGAAGAGAAGAGAAGAGAAGAGAAGAGAAGAGAAGAGAAGAGAAGAGAAGAGAAGAGAAGAGAAGAGAAGAGAAGAGAAGAGAAGAGAAGAGAAAAGAAAGAAAAGAAAAGAAAAGAAAAGAAAAGAAAAGAAAAGAAGATAGTCGAAGAGAAAAGAAAAGAAGAGAAGAGAATGAGAACGAGAATGAGAAACCACTGCCTCTGGAGTGAACCTGTCCATGTCTATTTTTTTTCACCCTGAGTAGATTTGGTAGATGACAAGTATTTCACCACCATAGTGCTTCCGCTTGTCATGTCATATCTGATTGAACAGGACACATCATGTTCAGGCTCAAAACCACACACCAGAGGTCAGAGGAGAGAGGTGTGTCTTTGAATTTAGCACTCAAAGTGTTGGCCAAAATGTTGAACTTACACTGCACAAGGTACTGTGAAGAGCCACACACACACACACACACACACACACACACACACACACACACACACACACACACACACACACACACACACACACACACACACACACACACACACACAAAATTTCTAACACTGACACCTGAAACCACAGAAACCACAGACCACGGGTGCGTTTCTCGAAAGTGTCGTTTGCTGGACAGTTAGAAGCTGGTTGCCAATGGGGAACTGCATTGCAACCAAGGTGCTAACATTGTCAGCAGTGACGCTTTCTTGAAAAGGGATCACCAGGTCACAGGCGGAGGTGTTTCTTACGCTGAAATGAGGAAGGTCGGCATCACTGTCCCAGCATCACTGCTCCATTGCTGTTATGACGGAGGCCAACTACTGTAGCAGAGTGTGGCATGGAACGTAAACTTCCCTCCCCGAAGCCTCATACAGTATTGGTAGCGTTGGGCTATCGGACTGGTCCTTTAGCTCAGCGGTATCAGAGAGAGTAGAGAGAGAGAGGTTCTGTTAGCCCATTGTTTCCGGGTTCTATTATTGCAAGGGGGAGGGGGGGAAATCCCCCTTTAGGTAGACCTAGGCAGACCTAAGGACCGTTCTATTCAATGCTAGGAGTATTATGACACGCCCCTTTAGGCAGACCGGAACCTGGTCATGTTAGGTGCCCATAGCAACCTATTACATTGGCATATCTCTATACACTTAAAGAATCTCTGGCGGTATCGTGCTGTGCCTCCCATACCCGAACCGTGATGCGTTGACCAGGAGGTGGTGAGCTTGAGACCTGAGGGGGAAGGGCTATGCAGGAACACCGCAGTTACACTGGTGCCATGACCCGGATGGAAGTGAGGTTTAGAGGGGTGGGTCAGAGACGGTTTAGATAGAGACGGGACAGATGGCGGCCATCTTGTTGACGCCTTCGGGGTGCTATTTCGCGATTATGTAGACCAGATCTGAGAGTCAATGGGAAAAATGAATGGGGAAACTGAGTATAGGACGGGGAAGAACCCAGCGGTTGTGAAAACCATATGGTTGAAACCACCGTGAAAAACTGATCAATCTAGACTGCTTGGTTGTGTTATACGAGTCAAAACAAAGCTTTTTATGCCACTTTTCTCACAGGTTTTTTTGACAAAGCACAGGCGCAGTAGTTCCGTAACGGCACGAGAGCAACGGCTTTTCACAACTGAGCATGCGCATCATTTCGTGTGCGCCGATGCAGCCAGATGATTAGATCACTGGCACCGCAGCTCAGCAGGCACATTGGCTCTTGTTACTAGAAAGGCGGGAGATGTGTGGGTAGACGCCATATTTGCGTTACGAATCTTCACCGTTCATTTCTATGTACGATTACATGGCTGTCCCATCTCACCTTCCTATCAAAATCTCTGGGTGGGTGTAATAGAGGCCAACTAGCAGTGCGGCGTAGAGTAAACCTCCCTCCCCAAAGCCTCACACAGAATCAGTAACATTGGGCTATCGGACTGGTCCTTTAGCTCAGCGGTATCATGCTGTGGCTCCCATACCTGAACCGATACATTGACTAGGAGATGGCGAGTTCAAGGTTCGAGATCGGAGGGGGACGGACTGCGTGGGAACACCTCAGTTACACTGTGACCTATCATCAGTGTTGGGCAAATTACTCAAAAACTGTAATGCATTACTGATTACATGTCACTGTCTTTTCAAAATAATCCCTTGCATTACACTATTACTTTTGACAAATAAAATAGACGAATGCCCCCCAATGGCTACCCCCTTAATGCGCGCCGTACCTCCAGTGGCACGCTGTAATAGTCATTGAAATGTAACTACCACAGCACTACAATACTATGACACAACACAGGCCCTTTAGTAATGCACCACGACTTGGTCATTACCATACTGGTAACAACAAATGTACTAAGCCGCGTCTTAAGGGGCTACGCACTGCCCCCTCTCAGCTGTATCCTTCTCAACACCCCCCTAGGGCTACCTAATAACCCTACCCTTGGGGGTTGTAGAGCCCCTGTTGAGAAACATTATTCTAGGGGTTCTGTAGAATGCTGTAAGGACTTTGTAGCTCTGCTCAACGGGTGGCTCACATAGACACAACCAGGGCCACTGCTAAAGTTTTGGGGGCCCTAAGCATAACTGTCGGGAACCCCCTCATAATTAAGTCATAATAATAATACGTCTTTCAGTCAATCTCAATTTAGGAGGGCCCCAATTTTTGAGGGCAAAGTGGATGAGGCCCTAAGCGCTCTGCTCACTCTGCTTATGCCTGGCGGCGGCCCTGGACACAACACCTGTACCACTGATACTATGGTAACACTTTATAATAAGTACCCCTTTTTAGGCATTACTTAAGGGTTAGTTAAGACTTATTTTACCATTAGTTAACCCTTAGTGAATCACGAGTTAATCATTATGTAAGCATTATTTCTCATTTCCTAACTATTATCTACTACCGTTAGTAAATGATTAGTGTGTGCTGATATAACAGTTCGCTAAGCAAAGTTAAGCCTTAAATAAGCCTTATTTTAACAATAGTTAACCCTTAGTGAATCACGAGTAAGTCGTTATGTATGTGTTATTTCATCATAAGCAATGCTTATCAAGTCATTTGTTAACGTTTTGGAAAGCATGGAAAGGTTTTCACTTTAAAAGTTCCCCAGATATGCGCAAGTAGTGAGTTGTAACTTCTTGTTAATGCATAAGCAATGCCTAACAAATCATTTGTTAACGATTTGTAAAGCATGGAAAGGTTTTCACTTTAGATCAGTTCCCCAGATATACTTAAGTAATGAGTTGTAATTCCTTGATAATGGCATAAGCAATGCTTAACAAGTCATTTGTTAACGTTTTGGAAAGCTTGGAAAAGGTTTTTTTCACTTTAAAAGTTCCCCAGATTTGCGCAAAGTAGTGAGTTGTTACTTTCTTGTTAATGTATAAGCAATGCCTAACAAAATCATTTGTTAACGTTTTGTAAAGCATGGCAAAGGTTTTTTCACTTTAGATCAGTTCCCCAAGATATACTTAAGTAATGAGTTGTAACTCCTTGATAATGCATAAGCAATGCTTAACAAGTCATTTGTTAACATTTTGGAAAGCATTGGAAAGGTTTTCACTTCAAAAGTTCCCCAGATATGCGCAAGTAGTGAGTTGTAACTTCTTGATATGCATAAAGAAATGCCTATACAAATCATTTGTTACCGTTTTGTAAAGCATGGAAAGGTTTTCACTTTAGATCAGTTCCTCAGATATATACTTAAAGTAATGAGTTGTAACTTCTTGGTAATGCATAAGCAATGCTTATCAAGTCATTTGTTAACGTTATGGAAAGCATGGAAAGGTTTTCACTTTAGATCAGTTCCCCAGATATACTTAAGTAGCCTAATGGGTTATACATCCTTGATAGTGCACAAGCAATGCTTATCAAGTCATTTGTTAATGTTTTGGAAAGTATGGATAGGTTTTCACTTAAAAAGTTCCCCAGATATGCGTTAGATCATTGCGTTGAAACTTCTTGGTAATGCATAATGCAATGCTTATCAAAGTCATTCGTTAATGTGTTTGTAAAGACCATAACAGGTTTTTCACTTTAGATCAGTTCCCCAGATATACTTACGTAATGGTTCGTAATTCCTTGATAATGCATAAGCAACGCTTAACAAGGTCATTTGTTAATGTCCAGAAACACATCCATGAGGGGCAAGTCACATGAGCCTCAACTTAGGCCTAGGCCTTCTGTTTGCCATGCTTCCAGTCATCACACACTAAACCCATTACAAAAGGGTTAAATAAAAAGACCTTCACTGATGCTAAAGCAAGAGTTTACAAACCGTTACCATACATGCCCTAAATAGTACTTGTTAATGGTTAGGTTGGTAGGAGACAACAAAGAGGATAATGTTTTTTTTCATAAATAAAGGTGGGTTAATCAGACATTTTAAATGATGGTTTACTAATGCTTATCAGAAGGTTTAAATCACCATAGACGAATGATTAATTAACAGTACTTAATCATTTCACAGAAATACATAATGGACTGACTCGTGATTCACTAAGGGTTAAAATAATGCTTAATTTGTTTAGCGAGTAGTTACATCAGCACATACTAACCATTTACTAACGGTATTAGTTAATGGTTAAGAAATGAGAAATAACACATACATAACGACTTACTCGTGATTCACTTAGGGTTAATTAATGTTAAAAATAAGGCTTAACTAAGGTTTAATTTTGCTTAGCGAACCGTTACATCAGCACACACTGACCATTTACTAATGGTAGTAGATAATAGTTAAGAAATGAGGAATAACACATACATAACGACTAACTCGTTATTTTCTAAGGGTTAACTATTGTTAAAATAAGGCTTATTTAAGGCTTAACTTTGCTTAGCAAACCGTTATATCAGCACACACTAACCATTTACTAACGGTAGTAGATAATAGTTAGGAAATGAGAAATAATGCTTACATAATGATTAACTCGTGATTCACTAAGGGTTAACTAATGGTAAAATAAGCCTTAACTAACCCTTAAGTAATGCCTAAAAAGGGGTACTTATTATAAAGTGTTACCGATACAATCCAAAGTTATGGACTTGTTCCATGAGGGTTGGGCTGTGCTGGGCTGGGGAGGACTTCTCCTCTCTACTGAATCTTCACACAAACCCGCGAGCCTAGGTCCTGATAGGATACGAGCTCACAACCACACATGCAGACACATGTGTTCTCACTTCTCAGACCCACCCCTCCCCCTTCCCGCCAGTATGCGCTGTTTCCTGAAATTCATACTTGACAGTTTGATAGCATGCAGAACAGAGTCAGGGATCAGAAACAGGATGGGGAACTTGATGTTCACTGGTTAGTCTGCAATAATTTCGCTTTCGTCGAGAGTTTAAACTTTACGGGTTGATGAGTGGATTTCAGTGTTATGAGCTGATGGCCCTATCGTAAACCTGACATTCTCCTTTTTGTTGAGTGAGTTTAATTGTTTCCCATTTCACAAGTTTTACTTCTGATCAGGTTTGTCACCCCTGTCATTAACTAGGAAACGTAAACATTTCCTTGGCTGTAAAAAACACAAAAGCAGAAATACTATTTTTGTTACGGGAGAAGGAGGCATGAACAAGATCTGTCATCACCATGCGAGCTAAAGTCAAACATCTGTGGCCAGACGTTGGACAAGAGCTATTATTAAAACAAACGCCTGCGATCTCTCTCTCTCCCCCTTTCCCCCTGCTC
>NW_026944941.1:0-8849 GCF_034702125.1 Engraulis encrasicolus
TAAATTTGGGGGTTTTGTTGCCCCCCCCTAGGGGGCCCCAAGCAGCTGCCTGCCTAGCCTGGTGACAAGATGCGCCTCGGTGGCTTACCTCACCCACTGTGTCACAAATGCCACTCACGCTGTGCAGGCAGTAAAAAAAAAAAAACTGGCCTGCGTTAAATGCCTGTTTCATTCTTCAAAGCGAGGGAAAATCACTGTGGAATAATGAAGAAGTGGGAGAAATTAGACGTTGCCCTTGAAAAATTGCATGTATATTTAACGTGTGCAAATGGGTCTAATACGCACAGAATTAAAGATGAAAGTTGGTGAGGGTTTTTTTTTTCGTTTGTGAGATGGATAAGGAGTTGTTGTAAACAGTAGCAACTGCTGTGACCACAGATGTTTCGTGGGCTGTTGCACACCATCAGTTCAGCTTATCTCACATGCCGTAAAAACGTCTAATAAATACTGGAGAGATTGTTTACTTTTGTCTATGTGTGTCGGAGCCACGCAGTACTCCACCGTACCAATCTCTCCTCCCCAAACACACGTGCACGCACACACACACGCACACACACACATGCATATGCATACACACACACACACACACATGCACGCACATGCATACACACACACACACATGCACGCACATGCATACACACACACACACGCACGCACGCACATGCATACACTCACACGCACGCACACACACACACACACACACACGCACGCTCTCACACACACATGCACACACACTATCACTGCTTCCCCTGACCCCCCCCCCCCCCCCACCCCACCCCCCCCTTACCTGTATGTCGGCAAAGTAGAACAAAAAAGAGCAACATTTTTTTAACATGGTGGTGCATTTGTCTCTCCTCAACCCAGTATCTAAATTGGAATCTGTCACGGGCATGGGTTTCAGTTGAGTGAGGCGATCTTACATCAGCTCGGAGCACTTTTAGTTGTAGATTAAAGTTTTCCCCAACGCTTGTTGAGCAAGCATGCAGGTCCACGGAGAGCTACACGTACGTACAAGCAGGGCCGCTGACAGCTTTGGCTGGGCCCAGGACAAAGTTATCTGAAAGGGCCCCCTCACCCAATACATGCTGTGCAATGAAGTCCCAATTCTGGGTCCCCCTCTCTCCCTGTGCCCGGGACAACTGACCCCTTTCCCCCTCATGTCGGCTTCCCTGCATACAAGAACAGGGGAGAGAACTAAAGCAATATATGCTCTTTGAAAAAAGTGCTGAGAAAGTCGCGGAGGACGAGAACATATACCTGCCGTCAGGCCAGGCAAGCCAACTGGGAGGGACAAAGGGATCAGTTATCCTGGGCCCAGGGTGATGATGATGGGGGGGAGGCGGCAGAATTGGGTTCCCATTGCACGCAGGACTGGACTGGGGGAGAAATAGGGCCCGGGCACTTTTCGCACTTTTGGCTTAGAGGGGGCCATCATAATTAGCAAAGTATGGGCCCACCGGGAAATGCCCACTATGCCATATGGCCAGTCCATCCCTGATTGCATGTATTGGATGCTAGGGGTAGGGGGCCCTTTCAGATGACTTTGTCCTTGGCTCGGTCAAAGCTGTCAGCGGCCCTGCCTGCCTTATTGCATTTTATCAACCTACACCATCGCTACCCCTCCGCATAGCAGTTGGCAAAGGGGGATTCATCGGTCTACTAAAGTTCCTGCAGTTTCGCAATCTTGTGACGCATTGGAAGTGTGCAGGTTCTCTTACAACAAAACACCTGGGCAACCACAGGTGCGTATCATCATTTCGTGAATTTTGCAATGCAGCCTGTCAAGTGGTTTATATTATCAACTCAGAGACAGCAAAATAAGAGAAGAGGGAAAAGAGATCCACCCACGTTTTGCTCAGAAGAAAATGAAAACAGACAAAAAAAAAACGAAAGAGTTCAATGACAGACAAAGTTCAGAGGGAAGAAGAACTGGTGTGCTGTCAGCTACGGGGAGTAACATCATACTCTGGGAATGTGGCAAATTATCTCCTTTTTTTCTCCCCGGGTGCAAATGTTTCACTCAAGTTTTGACTTGTCCAACTGATTTGCAGCATATTTCACTTCAGTTTCGTATCACTTTTCCAGATTGTTTTTCAAAGGGACCATACAGTACACGTCCACTGGTAGTTCCCCTTTTCCAGTTGTATGCAGTTGTACACGTAGGCCAGTGTAAGGCCCTCAGTACGCTTGCTGCAAGATACACGTGCGCGGGCACGATTCATGCATGAACATGCGTATTTCATGTCAATTTCGCACGCGTTAGATACTGCATCCATACACGTGCATTTCATGCGATATCTTCAAAATCTCAGTGGGGCAATCGTAAAAAAAGTCTGCACAGTTCCACGTGTTTCCGGTGAAAATCACGGCGGCCTCAACTTTTCAAGAGTATCCCATTGAGCTTGACTGAAATTACAAACATTTGTGCGATCATACTTCCCCGTTGCACTTTAATAAAGGAGCGTGCAAATGTAGAAGCAGTAGCAGTATCGTCTCCTCGCTCGAAGAGCACTTATTTTTGTTTCGTTTTCCTAACAGTGTTTCCAATTTCCGAATCGCAATGCTGCTTTCTCGCTCTCTGTCACTCTCTCTCTCTCTCTCTCTGCCCCCGGGATGATACCGCCAGTATTTTGCGTGTTGGTCTACTGCTTTTAAAGCAAGCATGTGCGATGGGTTGCTCGCGGTGACGTGTGTAATTGAAGACTCGCGGCAAGCTTACCGAGGCCCTAAAGCTCTTTGTAGAGGCCTACTGCTGCTGTTGGTATTCATGTGCTGAGGAATTGTGTGTGTGTGTGTGTGTGTGTGTGTGTGTGTGTGTGTGTGTGTGTGTGTGTGTGTGTGTGTGTGTGTGTGTGTGTGTGTGTGTGTGTGTGTGTGTGTGTGTGTGTGTGTGTGTGTGTGTGTGTTTGTATAGGGCCAGGCTGTTGGTATTCATGTGCTGAGGAATTAGCACACAGTCGGACACCACCGTACAGGCTTTGAGTTATGTGAGTTTGATTGTGAGTGCGATTGTGAGTATAGGGAAGTGTGTCTGTATGAAAAGGTGTGCGTAAGAAAGAAAAGTGAAGAACTGATATGTGTGTTTGTATGTGTAGGTGTGTGTGTGTGAGTGTGTGTGTTCGTATGTGTGCATGCGTGCTTGCTTGTGCATGAGTGCTTGTGTGTGTGTGTGTGTGTGTGTGTGTGTGTGTGTGTGTGTGTGTGTGTGTGTGTGTGTGCGTGTGTGTGTGTGAATTCAATTATTTTGTTTTAAATCAGTCTCAAGACGGCATGTATTGTACCTACGGTATAATGCTATCTGTCCATGATGTTGTCTTGAAGTTATGTGAGTTGTATGTAATGTATCTAGGTCTATCTATTGGGTATGTATATACTGTATGTCTATACATACTGTAGGTCTGTGTCCTCTGTGTACTTTATCTGTAACTGGACTAGTACCAGACTACAGGTTCTGCTTTTGTCTGTTGGTGTCTTATGACTCACATGCATGACACACAGGCGCGTCCAGAGACCTGGGCATTCGGGGCTACAGCCCCGGATCTCCGGGGATCAGCCCAGAATCTCTCTGGACTGGACTGACATAAATAAAATATGTATAATAATAATAAGATGACTAAAAAGAAGAAATAGTAGAGAAGAGCTCCGTGGACCACACTTTGAGCAGTGATACCGCTCCTGTCATTATGCAACTTTGTAACCAGCACAGACCGCACGATTCTGACATGATGATTGATGTAAATATGGAACTGAACAAATAATATCTTTCCAACCGAAGTTGCTATCCACCTTGTTAGTAGATCTAGCTTCGTTGTGGTGATGTCATGCTGCTGTCAACCAATTAGGTGTCAGTTCTATGCTGGCTTGAACAGAGCCAGGCGGGCTCGTGGTTCATGAAATCTGGAATGTTTAATATCTTGATAACTCAATGACTTCTGGAATAAATAGGGATCCCACAACATTAAATTTTTAGATCATTCAGGTTTTGTTTAGCAGCCATAGGTCACAATGTTGACATTTTCCTCTCATTTTAGTGTAGCAAAGTGGAACTTTAGATGTTAATTTTCCTATTTAATAAATCATCAATGTTGATAATTGTAATTGCACGACTACGCCACTGGGGACTTTCACCCTCAGAGTAAACCCTTACAGTAAAAGGCAACACAGGTTCTGATAGACTGGACAGAGACAGTTTCCTTCGTTTGAAGCGTAAAAGGTTTTCTTTTATTTGTACAAAAATATTTAGAATAATAAATGAGCCGCACCGCATAAATAAAAACACATATCAAGACCCAGGGATGGCAATCACCAGCAAAATGTAAGATATTGACAATACCAGGCCAACAGTGCAGGTCATCTAGTTGAAACTAAAGGTGTGGTTCACCACTCGTGTAGTTCAGGTGCCTATGGTGTAAATACACACACTCAAAGACTCACAGGCACATCACGCAAAGTGATTCAATCACAGCAATCCACTACACACAGGTGCGTCAAGTCAATTTACACTCACTACGATACTAGACACCTGCTCGGTTAGCGACTGGGTTAGTAGCCAAAATCATCAAAACATGGCTGGTTATCGCTGGTGGCCAACCCATAAAACAAAAGGACAGGAGAATTTAATAGCGGTCGGACAGAAGGAATGCGACTAAACAAAACAAAACAAAATAGAAACTTAACTAGGGCAAAACAGCGGCAGACAATCGGCTTACATTTCACATCGTAGGCCTACCCCGACCCTCGATGACACTCTGAGGGATATGGGAAAACAGGCAAACATTAGTAGCCTACAGTGCCAGTATATTGAATAAAATGTTTTACAAAATTACATACAACATACATGAACATGAACACATGGGTAGATGACGTGACGTGTAAATTTTGCTGTCGCAGGCTCTTAAAATTAAGTAAATTCATGCTTTCAAAATTGTCAATGCTTTAAATGATTAAACTAATGTCGTTGTTGTGAAAAAGTAATGTGTAATAAATCCAGAGCTTAAACAAGTGTACTTAATTTTGAGTCAAATGTCACATTTGTCCTATGGTGTGACTGAGGCAAGCCTGGTTCCCTATATTAAAACATTTTTAAATAAATAATCAAAGCTCAGTCATTTGTCTAAACAACCCTGGCATGTTTTTCAAGGTGTCTATTTTAGCAAGTGGCAATGCTTAATTTTTTCCCTGTTTTTCTGAGACCGTATGGACTTATGAAACTTTGTCGCAGAAAACAATGTCCTGTGGTGTGACATCATATTTTTGGTTAATTCTGTGGATAATTATCTATTGTTGAAGCTCCAGCGGTACATAAATTGTGACTTTAGACCCTTAAGAAGCCAATGGCAAGTGTGGATTGTAGATTTTTCTCTCAGAGTTCTTCAGTCAATCAATTATGTTTTGCTACCACAAGATGTATTAGTTTTGTAGTCCTTTGGTGTGACAGCCATAAAATACATTTTGACAATAATGTATATTTTTCATATTTTTTTCTTATATAGATGTATGAAAATGCATCTTACTAAAGGTGAAATTGTATTTCAGTTGGGAACGACATGGCTTTAAATTAACTCAAAAGCTCAAAAGTCCTATGGTGTGATGGTAAAAGTCCTATGGTGTGATGGTAAAAGTCCTATGGTGTGACACTTTGGAGTATCACACCAAAGGACAAACAGGTCACACCAATGGACTAGATATTTGAGAAATAACTTTTAAAACAACTGGTAGTACATATTTTTTTGTTGTTGTTGTTTGACTAGATAAATATTGTGTATTCAAATTGCTTATTCCTTTATTGGCCTTTGGAATTTATACTTTGATGCATTGTTGATGAATATTTGCTGTTGATTTTAGATACTGTCAAATGATATAAAATGTCATTAATGGTGCTTCGAAACCATAAAATATAACGGTAAGAGTGAAGGAAAGATCAGTGAGAGAGTATATAGAGGAGTATAGATGAATAAAGTATGCTGTGGAGAGCTCAATATACAGCATAAATGTGCTGTCCAGCTTGAGATACCAAACAGGCACTGGCCACTACACACTACAGGTTCAATGGTGTGACAGTCATAGCATACCTACAAAAGTGTGATGGTCATGCCAAGATCACACTTCAGTATGAGTCTTATGAGCTCTGCAGGTTACATTCAATGAACGCATGGCTGTCATTAAGAGTTACGATAGGCTGATAATTGACGATTCATAGATTTATAAGTGTAAAGTGTAGGTCCATATTGACTACAACATTATATTATGATCAAAAGACAAAATAATCATGTTGAAATATTTGTTTCTGGCTCAGTTTTGCATTTCTGTCCTTTAGCGTGACATGAATGTCCTACGGTGTGACATGTTTTAAACGCTCAAATATTTGTTTGAGCTAAACAATATGTTTGATAAACACTGAATATTGCATTAGGGAAGAACAAATTATCGTCCCTGAAAAGTTAGTATAAATTCGGACAATTTTGAACATTTAAAAGAAAGATATCCCTGTTTTTCCTCGAAGGTTTCTCATAATCTCACATCTAATGGGGAAAAAAATACTTAAATGGTAATTTCTCATTAAATTAAGACTTTAAAAAATTGCAATAAATATGAAGAGTGAAACAATGTTCATAAAACTCCATCAAGCCATTTCTACATTACTTAATATATTTATTTCTTAACGTCACACCAAAGGACATATTTTCAGCAAATTGCTTCATCAACGTAAATAAATAATCAATGAATAGACCAACATTGTGACCACTTGGATTTTTTGAAAGATTAATTGCTGCACTACGTAGACATATACTTTTTCCCTCATAAACAATGTTTTGTGAAAAAAATGTTTTTTGCTGCCTATCCGTCATCTACCCACATACCTGTCCACATCAGAGGACACCGGACACGATGGGCACGTAATGAGCCAAGCAGAGGATCTGACGCTAACCACATCAGACTACAGCCACAATGGGCTGGGGATAAGTCTTTGGACGCCACGGGGATCTCCAGCTAGCCTGTTAATCAATCGTATTTTAAGTACACAGTTCTACAGGATTGCACTTCTCTAAGCATAAACTGTTGGTACATACCTTGCTCGGCAGCACAGAGCCCAACAGCAGCAAAACCTCAGCACAGAGGGACCTCCAGCAAGCCACCTCTCTCAGCTGTTTTTATAGAAACAATGGCGTAGGTGCCAATATCGATTGACCATTCACAGGCTAGCGGAGTTCCGTGACGTCATTTAACTACGGAAGATGACCAGGGACAATGAGTGCGTATACATGCATGTGCGCCCTGCTACATTAGCATCCACTATTCAATCACACTATATCTAGCTGTATCTATCAAAATGGATATTTGGCCAATCTAAATGGATATTTGGGCTCTATCTTCGAGTAACAGGACAGTGTAAGGTAGGAAATCTGTTTCTTTTTCCCCCTGATGTGCTCGGCGAAGCACTGGTGTCAATGTTGTTGTCATGTTTTCTACTTGTCTTCAGTCAAGCTCTAGTTGTAACTAGCCTTCACTTCAAAGCACCCGTTCTATCATGGGTCGATTCGAAACGGAAGGCAGTGACTCGATGACTCTCCTCCTACATAAACAGGTCACTGATCAGATAGGTGAAGTTAGCTGATGAGGCAGCCGTTACGAAACGGACACTAAACGAGGTGTGCTGCCTTGGCCCATTTGATGTTACGGCGATTCTATGGACCGGGAGTTGTACGTTCATAACAGTTTAGTACGCTTGCTACTACCGGACTGCTATTTGACACGTGGAATGATCGTCACGGCCCGGCGGAAATACGTAAAAATAGTCCTTAGGCTATAAATAGAATCTAGCGACAGGCATATTTTATATACTACAATTTTTATTTATCCATTCGATTTTCAATATCTATATACATAAGTGTCAGAATAAAGAGTATGATAAGGTAGTAGCTTGGGTAGTAGCCATGTTTGTTTGTCAGGTTTCCGGTTAAGAGGGAGATGGCGCACAGCATGTTGGGTACCAAGGCAGCGAAGTACAGTACACTGAATGCTGTCCCTACCAAATATCCCAGCACGTTAACAGCCCACCAAAATGCCAGTCAACTGCCTAAGGGGAGGAATAGTAAGCAGTCAAATTTTTCGATTTCGATCTACACTTCATGACTCCGATGTCCAGTTAGCCTCACGGACCTTGGAACGACCGACAGTCCGGCTGCCTTCCCATGTTTCGACACGGAGCCCCCATGTCATCCAAAGCTAACACCAACCCTCTCAAACAGGATGCAGCGACAGCCGGTGGTGGGTTCCTGAAGTTCATAGTTGAGGCTGGCAGCTGTGATTTAGTATATACCGGATGTGTATTGTGATGTGTGTAGATTCGCATTGTGTTGGCTATCTGCATGTTTTTGCTAGTAGTATTGGGCACAGCTCCACGAGACTCTGCTACAACTATCTCATAAATTGCTAACCTAAAGAGCTAACGCATTTAGCGTTCCAACCATCGTAGGCAAGCTAAACCCCCAAATAGAAATGGCCAAAGCCTACAACCATGTGGAAAAAATGTAGCGATTACACAAGCGTAACTTCACACTAGAAATTCAAAATTACGGCATATTTGAATTATTTGGGCTGACAAAAACTGACGTTCTGCAAGACATTATTGTCACTAGTCGATGGATATGCATAAGCCCCCTACTGATATTTTATTGTGGACAACTCCTGGGTCAAAATTGGGTCAATCAGCTGGACTTTCTTGCTCAGTTACCTCCTTCCTCCCTGTGTGTGCGCGCGCGCGTGTGTGTGTGGTTGTGTTTCCCTCGTCATGAGCGTTGTGCGAGTTTGATTGCTACCTTGTGTTTTGATATCGGCCTGATGGGGCA